>NC_088394.1:49627500-49927500 GCF_037993035.2 Macaca fascicularis
GACCATTAGATTTCAGATAAGACTTTAGCTATTACTATTAATTTTTTTTTTGGTGGGGGTCACAGGCTTAGTTCTTAAGTTTTATATTCAAAATTTTATACTTGTTAAAAAAATTAAAGGTCACTGTTACTCACTACAACTAGTGTACTAACAGAGGACGCTGGAGGAAGTCTTTGAACAACTTCTGGCTCTTCTCTGCGAATGAAATTTCCTAAGTCTTCCGTTGTTATCGATCCACTTGGTGGAAGGTAAACAAATTTCCATTTCAATATAACATGGATGGTGCCAGCAGGATGCTTTTGATGGTCTGTTAACTCAAATATTCCTGTCAAATTACAACAATTTTAATGAATGCTAGGGTGAAGTTCTATTACTGTAAGAATTAAAGAACAAAGAACTCTCTACTTTAAGAGACTCATGCTATACCGACTGAGCTAGCCAGGCGGTTGTACCCCCTAATTTTGGCTTTTACTCAGAATTCAGAAGGCTTAGAGAGTAGAATAAACACAAAACGATCTATGACAGGTTCATCCCTCAAGTAGACTTCCTTCAGAAGTTAAGGCCTCAAAGATAATACTGAGAAAATTAATTTATAAATAATTTAATTCACTGAAATTAAATTCAGAGATTATTCAGAATTCTTAGCCTTCCTTCGAGAAGGCTCAAGTATCCTCCATTTTGACTTGAAAGTTTTTGCAAGGCTTGTCTCTAAAGAAAAATATATTAATACTTTAAAATTTCAAATAATTTACACATCTAAAGAAATTTTTACGTTACCATATAATTCTATTATAATTTTAAATGTATTTTGTTGGGATTTGTTAAATCACTCCAAATTAACAGTAGCACAGAAAAAGTCCATAAAATAAATGGACCATCTACAGCAAATAGCAGTAACCAAAGAAATGTGAATCTGCTATATTGAGTCTCAAATTTTAATAGTTGCACTTGATTTCTGGGTATGAAAAAAATCTCTGACTTAAAAAAAATCTATCTATCTTTTAAATTTTTTTTAAATAGACAGGGTCTCACTACATTGCCCAGGCTGGAGTGCAGTGATTATTCACAGATGCGATCATAGCACACTGGCCACCTTGAACTCCTGGCCTCAAGCCATCTGCCTACTCAGCCTCTGGAGTAGCTGGGACTACAGGCACCGCCATAAACCTAAATTTCAAGTGTTAGCTTTTGCGTAAGATTATCCTTTACTTTGCTCTCAAATGTTGATACTCTTTTTAATGGCTGGCTGGAAAAAAAAAACTCCCGAACTCTAGACTTTGGGTAGGATAAAAGGATGTAAGTAGAACATGAGGTGATAAACTTTTATAGGCATAGCAAGACTTCCAGAATAGCTAAGTAAAAAGCTCAGCAAATCCTCTCTTAAAAAATGATTAAAAAAACTGGACAAAATGGTCAGAAACAACCATTTAAGGATTCTGGAAACTGATCAAAGATATTGGATAAATCAAGAAGCATTTACTCTAGAAAATCTACTGCACCTTAGTAAGAACAGTAGGAATCTGTGGGACTGCTCTCATCCTCCCCTTTCTTCCCTAGTCCCATTTTGCAGAAGTTCTCCCAGGCTACGATAGGCTAAGAGGACTGGCAGCCTCTGTTGTAGGGCGCTGACTATATGTGGACAAAATATAGATAATTTCATGCCCAGAGCTATTGTTAAAAACAACAGCAACCTCAATGGCAAACAATCAGAGAAGGTCAACATCACAGACAGCTTGAGGTCTCAATACTGGTTGGGGCAAGCCAAAACACCAGAAGGCCAGCCAACAATTTAAAAGGGTGATCCAAGGAATAAGATATCAAAAGTGGGCGTTGGCTGGGTGCAGTGGCTCATGCCTGTAATCCCAGCACTTTGGGAGCTGAGGCAGGTGGATCACTTGAGGTCAGGAGTTCGAGACCAGCCTGGCCAACATGGTGGTGAAACCCTGTCTCTACTAAAAATATAAAAATTAGCCAGGTGTGGTGGCGGGTGCCTGTAATCCCAGTTACTTGGGAAGCTGAGGCAGGAGAATTGCTTGAACACGGGAAGAGACGTGGGAAGAGGAGGTTGCCATGAGCCCAGATGGCACCACTGCACTCCAGCCTGGGCGACAGAGCAAGACTCCATCTAAAAAAAAAAAGTGGGACTTGACAAGATCCTATTTATAGCTCATGATGTGGAAGGCTACGGGCACGCATAAAGCTGTGTAAATGCTCAGGGGAAACCCTGGTAAGCTATCTCTCCCTGGTTGAATGAGAAGTCTAGTCAATTCGGAAAGTAAAAGCTGAGGCAGGCTTGTAGACCAAACTTTGATTTGAATGCATCCTCCATGCCACACACTGACCCATAGGCAAAGGGTGGAAACCTACTGGCTAAGGTGTTTAAGCACACCTTTGAACAATCACTGGCTGACCACTAAGCTATGTTGACTTATGGTTAAAACTGAAACAAAAAGAAAAAAAGAAACAAAACTTAGCAGAAACATCAGTGGCTTACACAGCAGAGGAAACAGATTCTGCAGAATTAGTCAAGGCAAGTTACCAAACAAACAAAAATAGCAACAATAACCACCTAGGAAATGACGTTACAATATATTCTCCAAAAATGTCCAGTTTTCAACAAAATACTTATGAGACATGCAAAGAAACAGGAAAATGTACTGTACACACAGCACAAAAACCATCAATAGACATTTTTTGAGGATGACCGTATGTTAGACTTGGCAAAGATCTCAAAGCAGCTATTATCCATATGTTCAAAGAAGTAAGAGAAAGCGTATTTAGAGAATTAAAAAGAAAGTATAATGATAATGTTTTATCAAATAGGGAATATAGTAAGAGATTATAATGCTTGAGTGCAGTAGCATGTGCCTGTAGTTTTAGCTGCTCAGGAGGCTGAGGCAGGAGGATTGCTTGAGCCTAGGAGTTGAAGGCCAGCCCAGGCAACAGAGCGAGATCCCTAATTCTGGAGCTGAAAAGTATAATTACTGCAATGAAAAAATTCAAGAGGGTTCAGTAGGAAATCTGAACTGGTAGAAGAAAGAATTAATGGACGTGAATGTTGATCAGAACAGATTATACAATCTGAAGAATGGGAGGAAAAATGAACAAAAATGAATAGAGCCTCAGAGACCTGTGGGGAAACCATCAAACATACCAACATATGGTACATGTACTGGAAGTTCAAGAAGGAGAAGAAAAAAAGAGGAGGAAAAATAACTGAAAAAATAATGGCGGTAAACTCCCCAAATGTGGTGCATTACATTACACTACACATACAGGAAGCTCAACAAATTCTAAGTAGGATAAATGCAAAAGGATCCACATATAGACACATCAGAAGAACTGTTGAAAGCCAAAACAAATAGAAAAACCTGGAAAACAACATCAAGTATGAGAGAACCACAATAAAATTAACAACTGATTTCTTATCTGAAACAATGGATGCCAGAAGTGGTCTGAGGTACTCAAAGTGCAGAAAGTTAAAAACCAAGCTAAACGAAACTGTTGACCAAAAATATTATATACAGCAAGGCTATCCTACAAAAAACAAAAGCAAAATAAAAACACTCCCAGATAACAGAATCCTCCCAGATTGAGAAAATTCACTGCCAGTAGACCTAACTTACAAGACATATCACAGAAGTTCTTCAGGCTGAAGGAAACAGACACCTATGGTAACTCAAGTCCACACAAAGGAATAGAGACCAATAAAGGTAATTACATAGGTAATTACAAAACAGTATAAATATACATTTTATCTGGTCTTAACTGTTTTAAAAGATAACTGCATACGACGATAATTGTAAAATTATATTGTTGGGTTCATAACATAGGAAGACAAAACATATATGGTGATAGCACAAAGAAGGGGAAGGATATAGAGCTATATTGGAATAAGAAACTGATATCAGTAACTCAAATCTACAGGAAGAAATAAAGAATACCAAAAATGCAAATATGTAGGTAAATATCAAAGTCTTCTATAATTATATATTTTCTCCCATCTCTTACTTCTCTTAACTTTTTTAAAGAATATAAGATTTTATAAAGCAATGATTACAACATTGTATTGTTGGGTATATAATACATAGAGAGGCATACTATATACATATATATGATAATAATTGCAAAAAGGAGATGAGAGAGAATGAAATATTAGATTTTCTATATTTTAATTGAATTAAATATTTAATTTAAATACCTTAAGTATTTAATTCCATTAAGTTAGTATTAATTTTAAGTAGACTGGGATAAGATGCACATTGTAATCCCTAGAGCAACTAGTAAGAAAATAATTTTTAAAATATACTAATATAGGCCTAAAGTTTAAAGACTTAGAAGAGGTTAGGATGATTAGCTATAAATCATATCCATAACAGTAAGATATAATTTTGTTTTGTTTTTACAATTTTATAGATTCAAGAACATAGGCTTACCTGAGATACACCTGTCATGTGCCAACGAAATCAGAGGCACATTGACTTTTCCTATGTAAATATTCTCCTGGGTATCACTATCATCAAAAACATAAAAACTCAGAGACTCTGACTTAAGGTACCGATCCAAATCCATATTCATTGGCACTGGGAAACACATATGATCATCAAACTGTGGATCATTGCTACTGGGAATGATGGCTGTATCATGGTCTGCAAAATCAAAAAACTTGTACACAACATATGGGTGTGGCTGCAGGTGGCTTGCTCGGGACTGCAGGTGGTTGCAACATCTTATTGTAATGTGAAGTTCATTTAAGTTGCCATCTGTGGAATCTGTAGAACTGAGTTGAGCAGTTTTGGGTGCTTGCTGACTTAACTGGAAAAACATACATATTTATATTACGGAAACAATACAGTTAAAAGATAAACAGCAGCTGCCAAGCCCCAAATAAGATAATTTTGTCAACGACAAAAGCTGCGTATTTTTACCTCATAATTTCTCTGTAAAATCAACTTTGATTCTAATGGAAAATCAGTATTCCCTAGAACATGTGTGAATAGATGATCCTGTGTTATTAGCAATAAACCTTAGAGACTGAGCATACATGTAGAGATTGGTGCTAAAATCAAATAAAACCCAGAAAAATGATAATCTGATGTTCTTCAATTCTATTTGATAACTTAAGACTATAGTTAGCAGTGGGTCCAAAGATGAACATCCTAACTAAAAGACATTCACCTGCCCACCCAGAGTAATGATTCTGTTATATTTGGGTTGGCCCTCATCCTGAACTGTTGGGATTTGAGGAAGCAGATACCTGAGGCCAAATGAGCCAGTATTAACAAAGTCGAACTGTTATGAGAAAATGAGAACAGAGTCAGAGATGAACCTTGAAGGGAAAAAGAGCTAGGACCGGGAGGATACTTCAGGAGAGAGAGGAACAAAAGGAGTTATTAGGTAGAGCCGGAAACTACTCTATGGTTCCTCTGGAACCATTACTGAGATGGATGGCACACAGGTATTTTAGAAAAGAATTGCGCTGACCGTTAAATATTCCATGGCTGATGTGATCTGGAACAAAGAAAATGCTAGTGTTTCTGTGCTTTGTTTGGTTTAGTGCTGGAGTCTCTACCTTCCACAAAGGCATCCCTCTGCATTTCTGAATCTGGATTGAGCATCTGGGACCCTGACTCCATGAGAAGTTTATTGGAGGAGGAAAAAATAAAGCTGTCGTCATAATCTCCTTAGTGGAGAAATCTGGTGTGTGGAGAGGAGAAACCTAAGTAGTGAATCACAATATTGCTTTCCCAGGGCTAGTTTGCCCTCAGCAATAGAAGGCTGAGAGGAATGACTGAAAAAGTACCTCCACTTCTCCCCTCAGTCTACCTACCAGAGCTGAAATTCCACCAGGAAACAACTTACTCAAGTCAGAATCTGGGAATCTAAAAAGCTTTACACTACAAAACCAAACAATGTGGGTCTCCTTATTTCTAACTCCCATCCCCATAACAGCATTTCCCAAAGTGTGTTGTAAGGAATACTGGCCAGAAAGATGGTCTCTGGAAGCAGGTGCACTCTTTCTTAAGTTTGGAAATCAGTGTGATATTAGTCATGCTTCTTTAACTGAAAGTCATAGAAATTAATTCTATCTAGCAAAAACAACAAAAAAGGGACTTTAAGGTTACAGGCATATTTCATGGAATATAGACTAGAAATGTGGTTGGGCCTTCAGAAGGCAGTGGCCTAGAAACCAGCAAAATGTCCTCTCCATCTGGTCTCCATTTTTTTCTGTATGTTTGTTCATTACTCTCTTTCTTCAGACCTATTGTCTAACCTTCACTGTTTAATATGGTAGATGATGGCTGCCTACAGCCCCCAATTTTACGTGTTCCAGATATGTCTTGCTTTCTCTTGATCTCAGAGGGAAGAATCTGACTGGCTCAACTGGTGTCAAGTGGGTATTCTCAAATCATTAGTTATAATAGGGTGGGGAGTGAAAGAAAATGGGATCTGCTAACACAAATCCGGCTACTGGGAACCCAGCTCCATGGATTGGAGGTGAGGGAGTTCCAAATAAAAAAAGAGGTAAGATAATTATGACTTGAACAGACATACAAAATGTTTCTACTATATCCTATCCCTCTGTTACTCAATGTGAGTGCATACTTTACATTGCCTATTAGAATTCATGTAATATAGGCTGGCCGCAGTGGCTCACGCCTGTAATCCCAGCACTTTGGGAGACCGAGGTGGGTGGATCACAAGGTAAGGAGATCGAGACCATCCTGGCTAACATGGTGAAACCCTGTCTCTACTAAAAATACAAAAAGTTAGCCAGGCGTGGTGGCAGGTGCCTGTAGTGTCAGCCACTTGGGAGGCTGAGGCAGAATGGCGTGAACCCGGGAAGCGGAGCTTGCAATGAGTGGTGATTGCGCCACTGCACTCCAGCCTGGGCAACAGAGCAAGACTCCGTCTCAAAAAAAAAAAAAAAAAAAAAAGATTCATGTTGTATATGGGAACCCCTAAAGTCAAGAATCATATTTAACCTTGCTCAATTCAAGGCCTTCTGCATTTATTGATTCATGGAACTAATATGAAAATATGGTCGTTAAGACTCCACGAAACATTGTTTGGGAAATGCTGCCCTAAGGAGTTGCATTTAAATTCCCAGTTCCCAGAAACAGAATATTAATTTTGTATTCTACTTTGCACTTCAGAAACCTAACATGAGGAAATAATTTGAAAGCACAGTAACTGATAGTCCAATAACAGCTGTTTATTTCCTTAACAGTAGAATTTTTAACAAAAGTCTTTTGATGCATGACAGCAGTATTGTGATGATTAATTTTTCAAAAGTGTCCTGAGTAGCACAGGGGAGTTTCTTTGTGTTGATGGAACAGTTCTGTATTTTGGTTTTGGTGGTAGTTATATGAATCTATACATGTGATAAAACTGCAAAGAATAACTACACACATACGTGCACGCACACACACACACACACACACACACACACAAGTGCATGTAAAAACTGATGAAATTTGAGGAAGGTATGTAGCCTAATTAATAATATTGTACCAATGTCAATTTCCCGATTTTGAAATTATACTATAGTTATGCGAGATGTTACAATTAGGAGAAATTGGGTGAAGGTTACAGGGGATCTCTTTGTACTATTTTTACCACTTCCTGTGAGTATATGATTACTTCAAAATAAAAGTTAAAAAAAGCCACTTAATGGCTGTGAAAGAAAACGATTTCAGTTTAAAGCATGACACATAAATAAATATTATAAAATTTCTATGTTATAAAAGGGTCTTAAAGCCAAATGAGCTTACCGACTGCATATGCTCTGGCCCCTTAAAATTTGATGTTATATATCCCAAAGCCTTTGCCCTTTCTCGATAAAGTCGAATTGCTTGATCCATGGGAACTCTTAATCGGAACCAGTATTCCACTGTGCCAAAATCTGGGATGTCTCCTTTTGTTCCTACAAATCAACACATAACCCAAGGTTAAAATAGTTTCATGCATTAAAATATGTACCAGTAAAAATACATCAATGGCATTATGCATTAAAACTATACATTTTATGCTGAGTAAAATAATATGACTTGCACAAATGATGTGAGATTGGCAAACAGCAGATGAAGAAAATAGTTACTTCTGAAGTATGAGTTTCATTGTATACTAAATATTATTAAAGAACTACATCAAACTATGTTTGAGATATTCCAATTTGTACTATTTCATTCCTTCTGAAATATATTTAAAAAACCTAAACACTGAATCAAATACTCCACAGATTCTTTTTGATGCTATAGTATAATACTTTTTAAAAATAAGTTGCACTCAATGTTGTCTAACATTTACAATATGAAACCTCAAAATTATAAATATGACGTTCCACATTCTAATTCAAGTTTCAAGACATCTTTGCCACCTTCCCATTTGTATACTATATCACAAGCATAAGGGAAAATGTCAGAGCTATGCCAAACACATGTCGCATGCAGTATACCCTTGCACGACGTTTGCCCTCACACCCTCAATACTCCTCTCAACTCAGCCAGTTCTTCATCTGTCTTCTGCGGGGAAGACTTTCTGTATGGCTCCCAGGAGAATAGAGCCCTGTGCTTCCTTCATGGATGTTGTATGTCCTTGTTAGGGCATTGACTGCTTCGGCCCATCTGTTCACCAGTCTATTTCTCTAATACGCTGTAAATTTCTTGAGAGCAAGTGCCATAATTTCCACCAATATATTCCTACCAGAGGAACTAGTATATAAAGGCTACTTAATATTTGTCAAATAGAGAATATTCTATACATAAACTTTTCTGAACACACCAGATTATTACAAATATTACCCCTACTCTTTCCTACTTTATCAATTTTTTTCCCTGTTAATGGATCATTCTCATCAGCATACAAATGTGACTTACTATCTGCCTGCCATAGTTTGAATGTTTGTACCCTCCAAGACTCATGCTGAAATTTAACTATCATTGTTAAGAGTATTATGAGTAGGACCTTTAAGAGGTGATGAGGCCACGAGGGATCCACCCTCATGGGTAGGATTGGTGCCATTATAAAAGACTGAGATTGGCCCCTTCTTGCTCGCTCCCACCCTCTAAACCTTCTGCCATGTTATTATGCAGCAAGAAGACCCTTACCAGATGTGAACACCTTGATATTGGACTTAGGTATTCTGCTACAGCAGCACAAGACACAGTATGACAGAAGTAATCATTTAAAAATAAGTCCTAAAAGAATAATATTAATGTAATATATATTTGCTTGTATATGCATAAAAGATCTTTGAAGCTGGGTGTAGTGGCTCATGCCTACAATCCCAGCACTTTGGGAGACTGAAGTGGGCCCACTGCTTGAGTCCAGGAGTTCAAGACCAGCCTGGACAACAGAGTGAGACCCTGTCTTTATGGAAAAACACCCCAAACAAACAAACAAAAATCTTTGAAAGAATCTGTAGCCTTTGGTGAGGGGACCCAGGGTGGCTAAGGAGAAGGCGAAGGAGGTAGACATTGACGTCTTTTTGATTTTTGAGTCATGTGAATATATTACCTATGCAATTGATCACTCAATTAATAAAATAAAATCTGTCCCAAGACCCTAAGTCACCCTCCTTCCTTCTTCAAATACTTTCTTCACTTAGTCCCTGGGGTACCACAGACTCTTGGTTTTCCTCCTACATCACTGGCCACTCCTCAGTTTCCTTTGCTGGCTCTTCCTCCTCTTCCTGAGGCCTTACTTTTGGAGTTTCCAAAGGCTTGGTCCTTGGCCACCTTCTTTCCTTTATCTACATTCACTCTCTATGTGATTTTATCTATGCTCATGGCTTAAAATATATTCTATATGCTAACAACTCCCACTTTTATATCTCTATCCCTTACCTTCAGATTGGTGTGTCCAACCAACAGCCTGACATTACCACTTGGATGTCTAATAGGCAGGTCAATCTTAACCTGTCCAAACAGAATTCTTGGTTTTCTTTATCAGATGTGCTCCTTTCCAAGTTTTCCCTATCTCAGTAAATGGTATCACCATTCTTCCAGCTCCTCATGCCAGAAATTCTTGCTTCATCCATTTCCCTCATTATCACACATTCAACTGATAAGCAAGTCTTGAAGGAGAAGTTAATAAAATATGTACTGAATATAACTACTTTTTATCGCCACTTTCATTACCATCTTAATCCAAGCCACCATCGTCTTTCCTTGATCAATGCAATAGCCTGAGAACGGTCCTATTTTCCCTCTTGCCTGCTTCAGACTATTCTTTCCACAGCACTCAGGGTGATTTTTCTAAAAGCTCAGAAAATCCAAACTCCTCACTCTGACGTACAAGGCTCTGCAACATGATCGGGCCCCACCTATCATTTGAATCCCCCCTTTGCCGCAGCCACTGGGCTTCCTGCTGTTCCTCCCACTGTCAGGCTTGCACCTCCTCAGGTTTTTGCACTTGCTATGGCCTCTGCCTGAAACATTCTTCCCCTGGATCCTGGCATGGATCTTCATTCTTTGCCAACACTACCCTCTCAGAGAAGCCCTTACCTGAATTTGCAACCTGCCATTTCTCCCTTTAGCCTCTTGCTCTGATTAACTTTTCTGTATTGCCTGTAATCCTCTCTAGAAGGTAAGCTACAAGGGGTAGTTTTGTCTCTCTTATTTACCACTGACCACCTTATTCCCGGTGCCTACTAATAGTGATAACATAAGGTCTTAAAAAAAGTAATAATTTTATAAATAGCTTATATTATTATTTATATTAGTTATAACTATTAAACTATAATTTAAATTATTATAAACTATTAAACTATAGTTCAATACATAAATTTATTTATAAATTACATAATTTAGCCAAACAGAGTATCAATACGATAAACATCCAAAGTTACAAGTTTTAAAAAATTAATAGCCATTGTGCTGACATCATCAATGACATTTTTTTTTGAGATGTAGTTTCGCTCCTGTTATTCAGGCTGGAATGCAGTGGTGCCATCTCAGCTCACTGCAACCTCTGCTTCCTGGGTTCAAGCGATTGTCCTGCCTCACCCTCCCAAGTAGCTAGGATTATAGGCATGTACCACCACGCCTGGCTAATTTTTGTATTTTTACTAGAGATGGGGTTTTGCTGTGTCTGTCAGGCTGGTCTGGAACTCCTGGCCTCAAATGATTCACCTGCCTTGGCCTCCCAAAGTGTTGGGATTACAGGAGTGAGCCACTGTGCTCGGCATCAGTGACATTTAAGATAGTCCAATTAACTGTGGGTAAAGAACGCTGTCTGTGCTCTAAAGGCACCTTTAATATGTAAGAAAAGATAGTAGAGTACTATATCAATATATAAACCAAATTAGTAATTCAAACACCCAAAGCTTATACATTGTACTTACCAACCAAACTTGCTGTACAAAATATTCGGCCGCTTTTTTCAAGCATTTCGTGGAATTTTAATTGACATGCTGCAATTGTTTCATATTCTGTGCTATAAGCTTGGTGGACCTCAAGGGTGATAGTATTCTTCTGAATATATTGCAAAAATAAGTCATTAACATGAACAAGATATTGAGAAGTGAAGTTATATTCAGGATGAAGGCCTCGCACTACGGGAGTTGTCTGTAGTTCAAAATCATAGAAAGCATAGGTACAGAAAGTGACAGGCTCTTTATCTCCAGATGCCTGTAAAACTTCAGAAGAAAAGGTTACTTTGTTGATATGGATTTCAAATAGATTTTCGCCTCGTTCTAAGTGGATGGTTTCATCAAATTCATCAACAGAGTCATCTGGCATGATTTCTGGTTTAAATTTGTACTGCTTGGTGCCATAGGCAATATCCTTTAATTGGGCTGCAAGAGAAGACACACAGTTTAGAGATTTCAAAATATTGACATAAGAAAATGAAAACTGGCTTTTGAAGTGGTAGGAATGAGTACTTCCGGTGAATAGTTTCTATTTTAAATTTTATGACTACACTGTTTTTCTGTAAATAATACTTTATCGTACACAAATTTATCATTTCTGTTTTGACATCACCTATTAGGCAACAACAAAATTGCAACCTCAGTTGTAATACAGTCTAAGCCACGAAGAAGGGGAGAAAAAGATCAAAAGAAAAAAAGCCCTCTGATTGAACAGCTGAGGTCACTACCTGGCTTTCACCTGCTTCCCTGCCTCTGCTCCACCCATTGTCTTCTTTCCTAGAAAGTCAGTCTCTCTTTCTGCTGCCTCCTTTCCTTTAACTTAGTAAGATTTATACTCTTCTTCTTTGTGGGGTGATGGATAAGTTTATTACCCTGATCGTGACGATCGTTTCAATGTTATATACATAGGCCAACCAAATATCACCAACGTGAATATCTGCCTTACTTTTCTGTGAAACTGCTCCAGAAAAAGTCACCAATAATCAATTAATTGCTAGACGCAATGAACGCTGGTCCTTGTATCACTTGATTTCTTTGCTACATTTGACACTGATGAGGATCTCCCATTAGTGCACTCTGTCTTTCTTACCTGGGCTTCCATGTCATCATCATCTCTGCTTCTCCTCCTATCCTTCTTCTCATTCTTTTGGGATTTCTCTTTCTCTGCTGGTTTTCTGGGCTTCTGTTTTTAATTATTTTCTTAGTCTACATATTCTCATGAGTGATCTCATCAACTTTTATGACTTTTGTCATTATTAATATGCTAAAGGCTTCCATATTACTATTTTAAATTCATATTTATCTTCTCAACTCCATTCCTATATTTCTAATGTTTTGTTTAACCCTCTATGTATCTAGGTATCCCACACAACATATTCAAAACAGAATGTATCATACTGTCTTGTTTTTTTGTTTGTTTTGAAACGGAGTCTCACTCTGTCACCCAGGAGTGCAGTGGTGGAATCTCGGCTCACTGCAACCTCTGCCTCCCAGGTTCAAACGATTCTCCTGCCTTAGCCTCACGAGTAGCTGGGATTATAGGCACCTGCCATCACACTTGGCTAATTTTTAAAATATTTTTAATAGAAATGGGGTTTCGCCATGTTGGCCATGCCGGTCTTGAACTCCTAGCCTCAAGTGATCCATTCACCTCGGCCTCTCAAAGTGCTGGGATTACAGGCTTGAGCCACCGTGCCCAGCCCATATTGTCTTCTAGCTATTTCTGTACTTTAAAGCTTAAGTGATGATTCATTCATTCATTCATCCAGTTGCCCAAGCTAGATCTCACAGAGTCAGCCTCAATTCCCCTTTTTCTTTTTTTTGAGACTATCATAAAACAGCAACTCTTTTTATTTTATTTGCCTCACATCTATAGGGTCACTACCATTCAATACTGTTTCCTAACTCTTCAACAAACTTGTTCTTGTTCTATTTCCACTGTACCTAATTTTACATTTCCAGTTTACTATCCAGATTATTATGGAACTCAAAATGCTTCCTTCCTTCAAATCTTCCTCTTTCTCCTCAATACCTGTAGCATAATCTCCAAAATGCAATTCTGAGTGTATCACTCCCTACTTTAAAATCCCTCTGTGGTTCTCCAGGTTAATAAGGGTCTACCTCATCAATCAGGGTATAAACAGGGCCTTCACAATTTTGTTCCTTCTGGCTTTATCTCCAGGTTCTCCTCCTTTTTTGACTCTCCTGAACTCCAATTGGATGGATCTACAGTGCAGTTTCTCAAATGTACTGCAACACTTCATATTTAGGGCATCTTTCCCTGCTTTGCTTACTGCCTGTAATGCCATATATTACTTTTACTTAGTAGTGAATTCTGTCATCTTTAAAGACTCCATACCTACTGTGTGAAGTCTTCCCTGAATCTTAAGGCAGAAATAGGCATTCTCTTCTCAATGTTTCCTTGATACCTTTAGATTTTCTTAGTTTTACACTCTTCATAGTAAAACATAACCATTTATTTACTTGTCAACATCTTAGGAGTTCCATGAGGGTGGTGCCTTGATTTTTCCTATTTGTATTCTCCCTGCCCAGCACTTTGCTTAGGATGCATTAGGGGCTTGATCATGTTTATGGAGTGAATCAATGAATTGAGGGGATAAAATATGATGGTTAAAATTTAGTAAGACTTGAAAGGAATAAAAATCCCAAACATTGTGACCTCCCTTTTAACCAAGAAAATTCCATTAAGCAAATTTTTATTGAGTACTACTTGGAATAAAAGGTACACATTGCTCCTCGACTTTTGGAAAACGCTGCTTCATCAGATAAAGATATTTATTGAGCTCTTCTACCCAGATCAGAGTTTCTCAAAGTGTGGTTTGGAAACCCCTGATGGTCTCTGAAACCATTTTGGGGATCTGTGAAGTCACAACTATTTTTATTATAATGCTACAATGTAATCTGCCCTTTTCATTTTTATCCTCTCACAAGTGTATAATGGAGTTTCTTGGAGGTTACATGATGTGTGATATCACAACAGATTAAATGCAGAAGCAGATATAAAAATCCAGCTGTTTTCTATTAAGCCAGTCTCTAAAAAGATTTGCAAAATGTTAAAAATTTAAAAAATTTTAAACAATGTCCCTTTTCTTGAAGTATTTTTTTGTTTTGGAAAATATAACTTAAAAAAATAAGTACTGTAATTTATGTTAACATGCAATAAGTTTATTATTATTTTAACAAATTAAAAATATTTAAATTTTTTTCACTTTTAATTTGTTATGATAAATATCAATTAAGTATAACTCATGAATAAAGGCCTTCTCGAACCTCAAAGTTTTAAGAGTGTAAAATTACTGCTGGCATAGACCACTGAAATAAGTATGGTATGTAGTGGACATGGACATGAAAGAGAGACAAAATACTTATCAGTGTAGAACTTACATTGTGGTTACGGAGAATATGCAAAACTCCAACAACTGAAGAACACTTATATGCTCCCCAAACATACAGCTTTTGAGTGCATGAGAAGAAAACTGGGTTGGTAAGTGCTGAGCTAGTTTTTTTCAACATGTAGTCTTGTACCTGCATCTGAATAGCTTGCAGTTATTTCTAAATACAATATAAAAAAGAATGGGCCCCAGGACCTCTAGGGGTAATGCCCAGGAAACTACATTTTAAATGAGTTCTTCAAGTGATTTTTCTACTTGCTAAAGTCCAAAAATCACTGTAAGGACATTTCAAGTAGAGGGATAGCTAGGAATAACTAGAACCAGCTTCCTAGCACAGGTGAGTATTGTGTTAGGTTTCAAAGCAGGGAAGTGTGTATCTTGGAATCATGGTAGAAAGGAGCTTTAGGCAGAGCAAACAGCAAAAATAAAGGCACGGCAGTGGGCCTGAGCACGACATATCTGCAAAGAGCAGGCAGAGGATCTGTTTGGCTGAGTTGCACAGGTTGCTTCGAAGAGAAATTAGAAAGTGCTGGTAAATTTGAAACTATAGTAATTTATGAAGTACTTTGAAATCTTGCTTGCAACACTGAATTTAAAAAGCAGTAGGGAATTACTAAAAATTCTTGAGTAGAAAAGAATCAAGGCCAGGTGTGGTAGCTCATGCCTGTAATCCCAAAACTTTGAGAGTCCGAGGCGGGAAGACCATTTGAGTCCAGGAGTTTGAAATGAGCCTGGGCAACATAGGCTCTACAAAAAAATTAAAAATTAGGCCGGGCGCGGTGGCTCAAGCCTGTAATCCCAGCACTTTGGGAGGCCGAGACGGGCGGATCACGAGGTCAGGAGATCGAGACCATCCTGGGTAACACAGTGAAACCCCGTCTCTACTAAAAATACAAAAACTTAGCCGGGCGAGGTGGCAGGCGCCTGTAGTCCCAGCTACTCGGGAGGCTGAGGCAGGAGAATGGCGTGAACCCGGGAGGCGGAGCTTGCAGTGAGCTGAGATCCGGCCACTGCACTCCAGCCTGGGTGACAGAGCGAGACTCCGTCTCAAAAAAAAAAAAAAAAAAATTAAAAATTAGGAGTACTGCTTGAACCCAAGAGGTCAAAGCTGGAGTGAGCTAGCTATGAATTAGGGCTAAACACAGCAAAAATACACGGTAAGTGCAGATTTGGATGACTTTATCAACTGTTATAAAATCCATTCCTCTAGTTACTGCGGACCAAAAAATCATGTATGTTGTACCTTCTAGTTTCTGGATACGTGCAGCCCTGATATCAAGAAGATGACCATATTGTTCCACTTTGAGTTCATAGTCTTGCTGCAAATTTTCCATCTTATGGGTTACTGCCTCAACCTCTATCTACAAAATAAGAGATAATAAGTTTTAACACTTGTGATTAGTTCTATTTTCATTATTCAAAGCAACTATGATTCAAGCATTTTCTAGATCCTGGAAATAGTAGGAGCTATGAACCATGGTTTCCTGACCTCAAACAGCTTACACTTTAGAAAATTATGCTTGGCAATATTCACAAATCAGAAGAAAGAAAAAACTCCAGATTCCTTTTTATGGAGATATGTTTTCATTTTGTTAAAAGCTAAGACAATATGGTTATGGCATGACTTCAGGATAACTGTAACTCACTTGCAGAATGTGCTAATGCTAACAAAGGTGATTTCATTGCCACTACTCATTCCTTAAAATCAGGGACTTTAAAAACATTATTTGTGGTGGGGTATGGTGGCTCAGGCCTGTAATCCCAGCACTTTGGGAGGCCGAGGTGGGTGGATCACTTGAGGTCTGAGTTAGAGACCAGTCTGGCTAACATGGTGAAACCCCGTCTCTATAAAAATATAAAAATTAGCTGGCCGTGGTGGCGGCGCCTGTAATCTCAGCTACTTGGGAGGCTGAGGCAGGAGAATTGCTTGAACCAGGAGGTGGAGGTTGCAGTGAGCCAAGATCACGCCACTGCATTCCAGCCTGGGCGACAACAGCAAAACTCTGTCTCAAAAAAAAAAAAAAACCAAAAAAACAGAAAACACCCCACATTATTTGTTTTAAAACTATTTATTCTAACTAAGTACCTAGTTATGAGGCTACATTGCAGAGATGTGATATGTTAATAGATTACAATAGATGATAATAGATAATATAACAGGTGATAACATAAGGCATTTAGAAAAGTAAATAATCAGCAGAATATTATAGAAAATGTACCCTCCCCATTTAGTGTATTACATTACCTGATAATCTTTATTAATTTTGTGTTGCAAAATTAGCATGTTTCTTGTCTTTTCCAGCTCTTGTACTGTTTCTGCATGAGTTGCTTGCAGCTCTCTCATAGAGCGTTCTAGATCTTTATTAATTTCACTATCCACTTTCACTAAAAAGGAAAGGTCTCCATTTTTTTGTTCTTTTTGAGCCTAAAATAAAAACATGCTTTATGACTGAAACAAAAATTTCTAAGATGTGATTTTATGAATTAATATAGATATATCAATAAACAATTCATTGATTCATCAATTTTCAATTCATTAATTGAAAACAGATAGAGGAAGTCCTGATATACATATCAGGACTGCTTCATTCCTGATGGAAAAAAATGAAATTTATCTGTTAATCAAATTTGAATATTTGGATAGACAATTGGAACAGTTATAGAGAAATCAAAAAATAATTTGTTACTTTATAACATATAAAAGAAACATGCACATTTATTTTTATTTCTTCATTTGATTAAAATCTACACTGTGATCTAAAAGGAGTGTATTTTTTGTGTCTCCTTGTAAATAACAGAATATTCTAGAACTAAAAACTATCTTCTTGAGATATTTATAATTCAATATTTTACTTAAAGGGTGTGCATCAAGGTCTCTTAGGGCAGAAAATTGTTGATTAGTTAAATAGTGAAGCAGGTAAAAGTAAAATGTTTGTTATAATTAAAGAAAATGCTTTAAATGAGAGTTTTTGAGGTCTGGTTTAATGTAACTTTGATGTCATTATGAAATATGTATATGCTATAACTAAAGGTCACCTGACCACTTTCCTGAATCTTAGTAGTGTTGATATGTTACATATATATTTTTAAAGGACATACTAAGTTTCAGAAGATGCAAGAATAATTCATTCTCCAAATGTAAGGGTTACAGATAAGGGTCATCATTATGCTGAAACAGTTGTAAGCAGACATGAAAATCACAATGAATTTCAGAACCTTACCTTTATAAGTAGGAGAGCTTCACTCAGTTCATCAGCATTAATATCATTCTCCTGCAGTAGATTAAGTAAAAGCTCACAATGAGTTATGAATGGAAAATACAAGAGACATTCCAAGTATTCAAATTATCCTCATGAAACATAAACTGACTGATGCCATGAACAAACAAACTAAGTCTACAAGACGTTCCAGTGCTTCAAAATGTCCCTATGGAACATAAACTACCTGATAGCTTCAGTTAATAAACTGAGTAATTAATATATCTGTATTCTTTTGCTTTGTAGTATAGTGCTTTCTCTATGCATAAAATATTGAGATAAAAATTCTGAGTTTTATTTCTTAAATAAGGAAATAATTCACCTGGTTGTACAATTTCATGCGTTTTTTAAGTTCATCAAGTTGTTGCTTTTGTTCCAGATACTGTAACTGTAGTTCTCTATTCTCTTGAACAAGTTTTTCATTTTGATCTTAAAAATAGTCAACACAATTGGAAAGGTAAGCAAAAATCAGGTTTAAGAACACATTTCAAATTACTTTAAATCCTGTTACATACCAGTCTTGATCTAGTATTGTTCTGGTCAGAAAGGAAACTGAGCTAGCCCCTCGACAAAGACAGCAGGGGAATGAGGAATAAATGAATACTATCATGTGTCTACCATATGAATCACTTGCTTATCAAAAACCCAAGACATAAGTTCACAGTATTAATATAAGGAAATTGTGGCCTATGGGACTTCAAAGGAATGTTCTATTTAAAATACCTGAGAAAATGTGTTTCTAAATCTATGATTTTTTACTTACTTATTAAGGGTCCTGAAAAGCATGTGAAAAAAAAATTGTCTTTTAGTTTTTTAGTTGATATCTTCGAATTTTATTTTCCCAACTTAGCATATAGTATTTTTATTAAAACAAGGTAACTTCCAGAACATAGTAGGGGGATGAGGGATGAAATATTACCTGTTGGGTATAATGTACATTATTTGAGTGATGGTTACACTAAAAGTTCAGATTTCACAGCTATCTAATATACCCATGTGCACTTGTACCCTCTAAATGCATAATAAAAAAATTAAAAAGGAAATTCTGAATCCATATTTAGTCAACCATACTTCCAACAGGTCTATTACAATAGGAGGAATGGATTCTTAAGCCACGCATGGTGGTATCAACAATAATTCATACGGGTTGGGCATGGTGGCTCATGCCTATAATCTCAGCACTTTGGGAGGCTGAGGCAGGAGGATCTCTTAAGTCCAAGAGTTGAGATCACCCTGGCCAACACAGGGAGATCCCATCTCTAAAATAAATAAATAAATAAATAAATAAATAAATAAAAATTAGCTGGGCATGCTTGTAGTCCCATCTACTTGGGAGGCTGAGGTGGGAGGATCAGTTGAGCCTGGGGAGTTGAAGCTGCAGTGAGCCATGATTGTGCCACTGCTCTCCAGCCTGGGCAACAGAGCAAGACCCTGTCCCCCCAAAATAAATAAATTCATATGTGCTCTTTATTCACTGAGTTCATGCTACTAATCAGTAGGAATGAACTTGGAGCTAGTGCTAAGAAATGGAATAATGGTTATGCTTGTCTAGGTCCTCAGTTGCTAGGACCCACAAACAGGAGGGTAGGGTAGAATTTAGAAGACAGCAAATTTTTCATAAAGAGACTAATTTTTCACTCCCTGCATTAAACACGTTTAGCTTTTTTTAAAAAAAGCATAATAGCTAGTGAACAAATCCACAGTATTTGATAATCTCACGTTCTTAAGTGTACTCTTTGCTAGAGCTCACTGTGGCACTCAGGTATCCTCCTTTGTTGACTCCCTGTGGACTAACTCTAAGCCGTGTCATCTAAAGTATCTCTACCAATTTCATCCTGCTCTCAACCATTTATGTTTATCATAAGTCTTCAATTTATGATGTACATTTTTGTTTCCTTTTCTTAAAAAAATGAACACATTTGCCAAGAATTCTTTGAACAAATGCATTTGCATACTGACTGCATTTTAAACAAAAATATGTTTCTTTTATAAGGCATTGTGTTCTCAAGCTATAAATACTACATATAAATAAAAATGTTAAATTACACGGTTAGGAAATTTGGATGTTTTTAATGTCACATAATTCTTGGCAGTTTAAAAGTAAAATAATAATAATAATAATAATAATAATAATAATAATAAAAACCTGTGATCCTAGGCAATACAAAGACATTTTAATATCAAGTCTGGCACAGTGGCTCACGTCTGTAATCCCAGCACTTTGGAAGGCTGAAGCAGGCAGATCACCAGGTCAGGAGTTCGAGACAAGCCTGACCAACATGGTGAACCCCGTCTCTACTAAAAATATAAAAATTAGCTGGGCATGGTGGCACGTGCCTGTAATCCTAGCTACTCAGGAGGCTGAGGCAGGAGAATTGCTTGAACCTGGGAAGCAGAGGTTGCAGTGAGCTGAGATTGCGCCACTGCACTCCAGCCTGGGCGATAGAGTTAGACTCCATCTCAAAGAAAAAAAACATCAAATATACTGTATAAACACTTTTGTCTTATTGATGGAAGGTTAAAAGGTCATCTTAGAGTATAAATTGCTTATATCTAGTTAACTAAAGAAAAGAATATCCAGGCCAGGCGTGGTGGCTCACACCTATAATCCCAGCACTTTGGGAGGTGGAGGCAGGTGGATCATGAGGTCAGGAGTTCAAGACCAGCCTGGTCAACATGGTGAAATCCCATCTCTACTAAAAATACAAGAATTAGCTGGGCATGGTGGCACACGCCTGTAGTCCCAGCTACTCAGGAGGCTGAGACAGGAGAAGAATTGCTTGAACCCGGGAGGCGGAGGTTGCGGTGAGCCAAGATCGCACCACTGCACTCCAGTCTGGGCAACAGAGCGAGACTCTGTCTCAAAAAAAAAAAAAAAAAAAAAAGAAAACAATATCCAAATATGAACAATACTTGAAAATTTTGAAGGTATAGGTTAAATACTTGTCTTTAAACTAAAAATTCAGATGAATAATAAATATGGATTTTTATGAGATAAACTTTTTTGTCAGAGAACAGAGTAAGAACGTGGGACTCTTTATGTTAAGTTAAAACAACATCTAGACAACATGGTTAGGTAACAAAAAGAAGGCAAATATAGTCCGAAGTATGTAAAAACAAAGGTACTGAGGATGATATAATTTCATTCTCTGGCCAGTAAAACATTTTAGGGTTTCTAAGGGTGAGCTAAAGTGTGAAGGACATGACTGTTCCATCTTTATCCAGACATACCATATTTTGATTATTATTTCTATGTTCTAGTTTTCCTTTCCTTTCAAGTTTTCAGAGCAGGGTTCCTATATGTTATTAGGTAGAAATAAACTTATTTATTTAAATGTTTCCAGCCTTTCCTAACATTTGTTTCAACAACGATATCTCCATTCACTGATATTTTTTAAACAAGGGCGTTATTAGTGGAAAAATAACTTAGTGGGAGAAGACATTACTGAGTACTGGTAACTTACCTTCTACTGAATTTTATTTAGAATTATCCACTACATTTTTCCTTTCTCAAACTGTTTATTTGGGACATAACTCCTGGGTCTTTAAAAAGTACTGAAATGCTATAGTTCAAAGAGGAAATATACTTGCTGAATTATAATAGGCAAAATGAAAGCACTCTGTACAAGATGAAAAATAACCTCTTTACCTTACGATTTGACAAAAAGCAGGTTAGGCTAAACAGCATTTTATTCAAATGAGATAACATTTCACTCTTTCAAAATTATGTTCTTCCAGCACACCATTAATAAGCAGAGTGCAGAGAACAATTCAACTAAACAATTTTCAGGGCGCCTTTGTGCTAATATCTTCAGCTGTGATCAATATAACCATATGCATTATGCTGAATTATGCATTTCAGCTAAAGATAGAAAGGAACTTTCAAAAGCAAGCCCTTAAACACATGCAGTTAATTTAAGCATTAACCAAATGCAAACTGCATTTACATATCCTTCCCCCACAGATTCACACAATCTGAAACTAATTTGTACCTTGAATAAAGAGGTGAGTATTCTCTAAAAATAATTTACCAGTTAGATGAATGACTACAAGAAGCCAGGGAAACATCTTCTGGCAAAGAACACTTGATACATGAGAAGGTAAAAGTATGAAGACACTTCAAAGTAAAATTAAACAATTTCAAAATCTGTAATACAAAATGGAACTTTCTAAATATTAAAAGATTTTCTTAAATAGACGGTTACAGTTTTTTTGTGTATTATTTCCCTGGAAGAAATGGTTAAGGGCTGTAATATTTTTCTTATAACCCATTGTAAGATTTCCACAAAGAAATGAAAACTTAAATTCTTAGACTTGTAAATTTGAGGTATTCAAACAAAAATAACTGGAAAATAATAGTTGCATTAAAAGTAAAGATTCCGTTCTAGCAATTTTTCTTTAGGAAATAATTGGATAAATGTGTAAAAATTTGTGTGGAATTGTTTATAATACTTAAAAAAACTGAAGCTATTTAAATATTCAATAGAAGATTGTTAAATAATCCATGTTACAATCACACACTGGAAAACTGTAACAGCCATTATAAATGATTCTGATGTAGATTTATATTAAGGAATGATTTTACAATATAGCAAAAAAAGCATATTATAAAACTATATCATTTAGAAATAACTCTGAAAGGACATAAATCAAGTATTAGCAGTGATTATTTTGCTAATATTTTGTGGGTTGTGGGATTGATTTTTATAATTTACATACTGGACTTTTTTCATAATGTACATGAGTTATGTTTACTATTAAAAAAATTCCCAAACAATAAAAGAGCCAGTAAAAAAGATGAGGAATAAATTAGATAAATTAAAATAACTTAAGAACTGTAATACAAAGTAAGAACCCTCAGAATTAATTCAATGACAATAAACAGGTCTAACAAAAAAATTAAGATTCTACCCCCCTTAAGAAAAGCTTCTTTGCAAAGATCAGTTCAGATATCCAAAAAATAGCAGCTCTAGAATTCTTGATATCTAAGTAAATACAGAAAGCATAGAAATAAAAAAAGTTTACTTCATTTCCTTTCCTTTTAAGAATGAGCAATTCATCTGCTCTTGGAAAAGAGAGAGGGAATATAGAGCACTTCCACTTTTTTTACCTAAACAATAATTTATTGAGCAATTACTAAGGCAAAGCACTCTGTTAGGTATTCGATACTGCACATTAAAGTCAGGAACTGTATGTATTTTTGACATGAAAACTTAAAAAAAATCCACCAGGTCAGAAAACCTGTCATCACCATTTTATTCCACTCACAGTCTTCTAGAGAAAAAGTCATAAAAAAATCTATCATCAAACATAGTCACTTGGTGAATAAACATTGCACTAGTGTGTTTCATTGAAATTAAGACTCCATTGATTATGTGTTCCAATTTCAGACTTGTTAAAGTGTAAAAATAATGTCACACTGAAATTTAAAAATGCTACCACTTATAAAATGCAACTCAATATTAGAGACGTTAAAATATGAAAAGATAATGTTCCTTACAGTCAGTGAAATATGGCATTGTGGTCTAAATAAAAACATAAGAATACTAACTAGAAACATAACTGTTTTTTAGTGAGTCTGTATTAAACTTTTAAACATTCGCATGCAACTGAATTGCAAGTGTTCAAAAGGAGCATATGACTTGGTTTATCTAGGGCATGAGCAAACAGATAATGACACTTAAAGCAAATAATTCATTTCCCCTGTTGTGCATTTGTGTGTATATCTATGTGTGTGTAACACAGTAAAATTCAGACTTCTTTAATTATAATTCTTTTACTTCTAAGAGATCTGTGACTTATACTGAAACTTATTAGTGATTATTATTTTAGCAGGGGGCACAAAGCTTCCTGGTATTTAAGTTCACTGTCACAGAGCAGAATTAGACATTTCATCAGAGATTTTCCCTATTCGAACTCTCAGAACGGCAAGCTACTATTTCTGCCAATCTCTGTCATCTTACGCTAGTGTTTTTATGCCATTACACTTGCCACCACCTCACATATTACATATTTATTTAATTGTTGTAGTTTCTTCCTATTAAATTTATATTTCATGAGGGAAAGACCTTTGTTTCTATTCATTGCTGTATCCCCAGAAATTAGAACAGTGTCTAGCACTAACTGGTGCTCAATAAATACTTGTTGACTGTTGAGTAAAGAAAGGCTTAGAATTTAGGAAAATTGAACAATTAAAAATAACCTAAATAAGAACAGCTATGAGAAAAAGCAATTCTTTTGGCATATACACCAGGCAGAGTATGAGAAATTTTGAGCAACCACTGAATTCATGAGAGTGGATGACTGTGTTTGCCCCTTACACATCGCAGGGTGAGTGGCAAACAGTAGGCACCAGAGTAAGTACTGACTGATTCAATGAAGAAACATTAGATGTCTGAAATGAGAAAGGCAGTGGTTATTTTAAATGTACCTCTTTCAGTTTTTAATCTGTCAAGGATTTCAGTTTTGTCTGTTAAGTCAGACTTCAAGGCAGTCTCGAGCTGAGCAATCTGTACTTTCAGCTGCTGCTCCTTTAACTTCCATTGCTCTTCATGGGCAGCACTGAAGGCACTGCAAAACACACGTGACATGCAAGGAAAGCTTGGAAATCAGCTTCAACCGAAAATAATAAAGAGAAAAGCTTTTAGTGGCACAGAGACCACTGTCATCATGTCTTAGGAATTAAGTAAACATATGCTGGTCTGCTGCTGTTGAAACCAAGGCGCCTTTCTCAGGCTGCGGTTAGGGAACATGAAAGAGTTTGTGGGATGAGCAAAGGAACTGGCCTTAATTTAGAGCTCTAAAGTCAGAAAAGCTGGCAGTGTGCAGCTTTTGTGGGACTAGTAAAGGAATTTAGATACTGTACATACTCCAGAGGAATCCACAATTCCAAACCTCAGCAATTGACATCGTACAAAACCATTCTCTCCCACATACAAACCTCTTAATACAGAGAAAACGGACTTTCCACCTGATCTTTAATTCTGTGAAACTTTTAAAGAGTCTGTGATAATAACATGTTCACAAAATAATGGCCACAGAATGATAGCATATTGAAACGAAGTAGTGATAATACAGTTTTTGATAAAAAACAAAAAACAATAGGCTAAAAACAGTTTTAGTTGTAACACATGATTGGAATGAAAACCAGTGCTCTGTGCCTGATAAGAATGATGAAAATAGAATTACTATTCCCCAATAACAGTACAGCAGTTTAAAACATGGTTAAAATTTGCTAATGATCAAGACCCAGTATATTAGAAGAAAGAACCGGTTGAAAAATAACTAAGCGATGCACAGAAAGGATACCACAAACATTTGTTTATACCAGTGATTCCTAAACACTGACCGAAATACTGGTAGTAGGCCAGCTGCAGTAAGGACACTTAGAGAGATTTTAAAATGAAGATTCCAGGGCCCAGGTATTCATATTTTTATAAAGCTCCCCAGATGATAGCCAGGTTTTGGAAAAACTGATCTTGATCTGAATTTCAGCAGAAAACCATTATCTGTGAAGCTTGATATGACTGAATAATCAGCAGCAGCTTTGACCATTCTAGTTATTTTAAGCCCAGTAAATACAACAAAAACTTATAAAATCTGGTTTTATACTGATGATGAAGTAAATGGAAAAGAAACATATTACTGGAAATTGCCCTTAATGTTGCTCCCAACTAGTCTTCAGTTTTTATTCCAAAAAAGATACTTTTCTGGGAGGCACAGCTTTTCAAAAGAGCAAAATTGTGTATTCATTTCACATTTTGAATATTTTACTGCCTTTGAGATAACATGACCTTGAAAATAAATGGAATTCTGGAAGCTTCCCTAAATATGACATCTGTTTCTTCTATTAGTGTTCTCATTTCACTTATGGAACCTTAAAAAAATATAGAATCTATATACCAATTATTTAAGTTGATTTTATCAAAGGTACAATGACCTAGACTTAAATGAAATCCAAATAAAATATGCATTTTAAATACTAAATAATTTTTCTTTTTATGTTTGTTTTTAAAATAAAGAACAAATATAATTTCTATGTATGGCCAAATTGTATATATCAAACACATCCATATATATGCATGAATGTGAGTACATCTATGTGTGTGTATATATATATGTGTGTGTGTGTGTGTGTGTATGTGTATGTATATGCATGTGTCTTATTTTATTAAAAACATGTACCACCTGGAAAAAAAATTAGCATGATGAAATAGGCACAACTATACATTATATCAGATGCCAAAAATTAGAAACAGTAGTGTTCCAATAGCATTAGTACCAGCGAAAAGATCACCAACAGCTAATCTGGCAGAAACATCAGAAGCTGTATGTGTTTAAATTAAGAACAATTTAGCAGCCTGGGTTTTCCAAACCCACAAAATACTAGTGTAAATCAGCATAAGTCAATCTGAATTTAGTCCACTGCTATCTTCCCTCTAAATTTAGGATTACATTCCACTGGAGTTTCATGAGGAATTCCTTTTGAATTTACTGTATTCCTCTATGCTTAGAGCCATCTGTGTAACTATAAATGGTGAACCACATCTGGCTCCATTTTCTTTGTAAGGGCTGTGTACATGATTAAATCTGCGTATGAGAACAGTCTTTGAGAACTTTTTATTCATGAAAATGTTTTTGTATATTGCCTATAGTGAAAACTGAAGTAGGATCATAGTTAGTCTTTGTACACATTTCACTGTTATGTGATGTTGCAGGACTGATCAAATGTCAGCCTGCAGTGGAATGCCCGTTGCTGCTTGTGGTCAACGGCATGTCCACCGGCAGACATGGGTCAGCATACTGTAAATACACACCCTTGATCAAAAACATGATAAAGATCTAAATAAAGCCAAAGAGTTCATCTGCTTCCTAAGATCTTTCCTCTTACAGAAGAAATTCCATTTGTTCAATGTTCAAGGGCATCCTAATGTGAGAGGTAGAAAAGAACAAACTCTAAATCATCCATAAAGAAATCCATAGTGGCCAGGTACGGTGGCTCATGCCTGTAACCCCAATGCTTTGGGAGGCTGAGGCAGGAGGATGGCTTGAGCCCAGGAGTTCAACCAGCCTAGGAAACAGAGAGAGATCCCACCTCTATAAAAAATAAAATTAAAGGCCGAGTGTGGTGGCTCATGCCTGTAATCCCAGCAGTTTGGAAGGCCGAGGTGGATGGATCACTTGAGGTCAGGAGTTCGAGACCAGCCTGGCTAACATGGTGAAACCCCATCTCTACTAAAAAATACAAAAATTAGGCAGGTGTGGTGGCATACACCTGTAATTCCAGCTACTCAGGAGGCTGAGGCAGGAGAATCGCTTGAACCCGGGAGGCAGGGGTTGCAGTGAGCCAAGACCATGCCACTACACTCCAGCCTGGGTGACAGGGCGAGATTCTGTCTCAAAAAAAGAATTAAAAAATAATAATAAAATTAAAAATTAGACAGGTGTAGTGGCACATGCCTGTAGTCCTAGCTACTTGGGAGGCTGAGGTGGGAGGATTGCTTGAGTCCAGGAGGTCGAGAGTGCAGTGAGCTATGATTGCGCCACTGCCCTCCAGCCTGGACAACAGAGCAAGATCCTGTCTCTCTCTCTCTCTCTTTTTTTTTTTAAGTCACACGTACTTTATTTAGGGCCCAATGAAAATTAAATTCATATTCACATCAGGATATTTCACTTACTGAAAGAAGATGATGCCCCAAATATACTTGGAGTTTGATTTCTGGGAAGCATAAGCTGCTCACATTTGATCACATGAGATTTTATGGTTTCTAGAAGGTTACAGGGCACAGATGCTCACTTTATGGAAACAGAACACAGAGCATCTATGGGGGTCAGCAGTGCTCTTTTACATTTTGAGAAGTAGATGACTATCACATCATAAAAACTTGATCCACCCAATTCTTAAAAAGGTTAATATCATCTTAAAAACTAGATGAATACCTTTTTAAAATAGACATATTAGGGTCTCTCAAGAAGTTAATACCTCAAAATCACATTCAACAGATTTTTTTAGACCCAGTCTCAAATTAACTGAATCAGAGCTGGATGGCATCAGGGCAGAGGGAAGGGTGCAGATGGATAGGCAAAGAAGCTCTGAAGAGGTGGTGAAACCTACATTTTAAAAAATTTTCCAGGTTATTTGCATACATTATAGTTTAGGAACCATTGCATTTATCAGTTACATGGCCCCAACACTAACTAACTTCAAAAGTGAAGCACAGCATTACCAAATTATAGCATAATTATATAATACTGTATTACATACCACAGTATAGAGCTTCTCTCTGACCTGAGAGAAAGATGTAATTGCCAAAAATGTATTCTGAACTTTTAAATTGAACATTTCTTAAAATTATACTTATTTCTTGGCAGTGTATCAAAAGTGTTTTGGCATATTAAAAAAGGCTCATACTAAAAAGTAACATGAGGGTTTTATCTTCCCAGATGATTCTCTAATATGTCATATGTCAAGTAATAAACACATTCAAAATTTCATTTGAAAAAGGAAGATGAGAATGCAATCTGCAAATCATATTTTTCTCCTGAAAACTAGTCAATTTTGAATAACAAACAAATGCTGTCCTTTTAAAAACATGTTATCGTTATGACTAAGCAAACAGGGAGTATGTGTAGTTTTTGATGAACATTAGTTGTTGGCAATAATGAATAACAGTGTCATGAAACAAAAGAGCTGTAAAAAATCTCAGAGACAATGTCGACTTTTGTCGAATTTCCCCAACTATATTTCTAAAATGTATCATATATTTCAAAAACACTGTATTAGAGAATTCTGTAGTTCTGTCGACTATTATGTGTGTTTGCTGGGTTTTTTTTGTGCTTATGCGACATTAATTCTTCTTTTGACATTAAATGTTTTGACACTCATTACACACATTTACTTGCATATATCTCACATAAACTTCACGTGTGAGCAGCATAATGAAGTCTGCTTTCAGTGTGACAGGAAAAAAAAGTTAGCGCAAGCATAAAACATTGAAAAAAAAATGCTTCAAATTTATACTCTTAGATCATCTTCTAATATGGAAAGATAAAGTTTTATGGTGGGAAAGTAAATATGAGAAAAACATGACTTTCTCAAAGTTTCATCTATACATTATTCCCAGCTAAGTTTGATTTTTTTTTTATTCCAAGTAAGTATGTTCAGTAAATTTTCAAACTGGGGAGAAGTAGAAAATTTGGAAGTAATGGCCATATGGCACTATTTTCTTCTATTTGGACTATGTAAAATTATTTGAAATTACAAGATACTGAAGATACATGTAAATCAGTAAGAATTTCTGGATTTATAACAGTTCTGTTATTCCATGAATGTTTCCCTTCCACATATACAATTTGCCAATGCAATTAAAATCAGAGAGATAGTGAAGCATAACAAAAAAAGAATTCAAGTTTTAGAGTAAAAAAAAATCTGGGTTTTCGTTCTAAACTACAGTCTCAGCAATGCTGTGTGACTCTGCACAAGTCTTAATTTTTCTGGAATCCCAATTTCCTCATTTATAAAAGAGAGATGATATCTTCTCTAATAGGTTGCTGTGCAATTTGTATACTGACATTTAAACTTTTCAAACACACGTATGATTTTAACTGGTGTCTGAACCTACTGTTGGTAACCCTTAATATAGTGAGTCACTGTACAAAGATAGTCCCCACAAGTAGGTAAATAACATAGATGATACAAACTACTGAAATAATGCCTACGTTAATTTACGTAACTTTCCCGAAGTAAATCAAAATAAAAACCTATCCCCACACTCCTTGGGTATAATTTGTTTAATTTACAAAATGTAAATTTAATTTATTAAAAATAAGACAAAGAGCTAAAAAGTTAAAGATGCACAGATGCACTTGTAGCTCAAATGGTTATTTTCTGAGGTTTCAGCACATGACCAGTAGAAGTAGCTGTTGAATATCAGCTATAACATATGTATTTAAGTATATATTACATTTGCTTTCATGTAAACCTGTATTTATCATTTATCAGTATCATATACTAAAAATACTTAAAATTACATACACACACACACACACACACACACACAGAGAGAGAGAGAGAGAGAGATCTGTATCACTTAACCAAACTTAGATGTGGACTATGATTTTGTTTCTAATATTACCAGAAAGGACTAATTTCTAAAATACCATAATTATGAAGTAGATTAAGAAACAAAATTGAAGCAGCCCTTTAAAATGTACCTTGAGATACAGATGCTTGTGTTTCTCTTTATAAGGAACAGAGACAACTGTAAGTGAACACCTTTGTTTTTCCCTAACAGAATAACTCTCAGTTAATAAGCTGGGGAGTCTAGGAAAGAGACCAAAAGAGGTTCAAATACAAGCTCTATTACTTTATACATTTAAAAGGTATGGGCTGGGCACAGCGGCTCACCCCTGTAATCTCAGCACTTTGGGAGGCTGAGGCAGGAGGATCACTTGAGCCCAGGAGTTCAAGATCACCCTGAGCAACATAGAAAGAATTTGTCACTAGCAAAAAATTTAAAAAATTAGTCTGACATGGGGGCATGTGCCTGTGGTCCCAGTTACTCAGGCAGCTGAGGTGGGAGGATTGTTTGAGCCCTGGAAGTTGAGGCTGCAGTGAGCCATGATTGTGCCACTGCACTCCAGCTTGCATGACTGAGACACTGTCTTGAAAAAAAGAGGTAGGAAGTGCCTCTTAATGTTACTTAAATTGCTTTATCTTCCTTGTTTGCAAAATGGGAATTTATAATACACACATTTCAAGGTGCTGTGAACAATTTATAACAATAAATGTAGAGTATCTAGCATGCTGTCTGTTTAGTTTATAGTTAGTGTTCAATAATTGATAGCAGTTTACTGGCAACAAGGTGATATGGTTTTCTTAGTAGTAATAGGCTACTGCTCAGGTTAAACAACTTATTACCAATGTCTTTAAAAAGCTTGTATTTCCTTTATAAAGTTTGTATATTTCTTGCTATCATTTGTTGCTAATTCTTTGATCAACATGATCTAGTCTGACAACAGCAAATGCTTTCATATAAAAGAGCTCAAACAAGACAATGAAAGAACACATGGAATCATGATTTACCTGTCATAAAGTTTATCATAGTTTTCCTTTAAAAGTTCCCGTTCCTTTTCTAAATCATTAATTCTATCCTGCAGCTAAAATGAAAATAAAATTACATGTTAAGTAAATATTACATAAAACTACTTGGGGGTAAAAAAAAACATAAAAAACTCTATATGAGAAGAGGTTAACATGTTTTAATCTCGATTGCTAAATGGTAGCTGCTAACCAGACCACTTATATTGTCTGCATTTAATTCAGCACTGATTCTAAGTTGTTAAATAAACGTGAAATTAACATTCCTGTTTTAATTTAGTAGAAACGTACACAGTGCTTTATGCAACATGTGCCAGAAGTCAGTAAAGAATATGTTAAGAGCTTGCTAAGTCCCGGGAAACATAATATTTTTTACTTTTCACCATGATAACTTCTATCATTATATTCATTTTGTATTAATTTACAATTGGCCCATAAAAAATTAAAAGGATTAAATTCTTTTTAGGTTCATGGTTCAACTGTGTTGTTAATCACAATTTACTCTGAAGATACAATTTCTCACATTATCTGAAATTTATAAATAGCCACTAACACATTTTGTGAATAAATGAATAAACAGTTATATACTATTTTAGCCCATGAATAGTATTTTCAGAAATAAATGGAGTAATAATTACATCTCTATGACTAAAATGTAGATTTCCGTACTCTAGCATTTATTTTTAAGTTTTATTCATAAGTATATTTTGCAATCACAACTTTTCCCTGTGGATCAGAGTACTCTTAAACTTTACTTCCATTTTCAAAATTCTCTTTTGATGCTAGTATGAGACAGTAAAGGATTCTCCCAAGATCAGAATAGAATGCAGGCATCTTATTTCTCTTCCATTCTCCCTGGGAACAAACTTAACAGGCTACAGAAAATACTACGATAATAGGAAGACGAGTTTTCAAACAACTCCCTAAAAAAAATTAGATAATTTCATAAAATTACTGATAATGCAGAATACAACAGCCATCTCCTCGGAAACAGATATAGTCCTGTTATTTTGTCTTAGTATCTCAAATGATTAATAAGCTGTTATGGTTGAGAAAATTAAGTTCCATAGGTAATCTGGTATCAGTTTCAAAATGCTGGTTTCATTTTACCCAAGCATCTTTAATCCTTTGGGTAAACAGTGGATCTTGCCACATTTGCAATACAGTTAAACACTGATTTGCCATTCATATACTAACTACTATATTTTACTGTGCTCAAAACACCATGTATATAGCTCATAATTTTAAATAAGTAAAATTTTGAAATGTCTCTATTTTAGTTTTTCAAAACAGTTACCAAGAAGTTGTAATGCAACAGATGGCTAAACTCTTTGGGAGCTTACCTCTTCTATTCTTCTTTCAGAAAACTTCATAGAATGTAACTGTTTCTCAAGACTGCAGCATTTTAAATGCTGCTCTTTAAGTTGCATGTTTAACTCATCCCCATTCGCCATCAAAGCATCGTGGCTGATTCTGAGAGTTCTTTGCTTCTAAAAGATAAAAAGAACATCTTTTAAACATTATTTTTGGTTATGACTAATCATTTGACTAAATGATTATAATTCTATAAGTGAATTTACTCCTGAAGTTCACCTTATACAGATTATTTTTTTACATAACAAATGATGTGTATGGTGCTACTTATCCGTAGGAGACACTCTGAACATGTGTGTGACATGAGGAAGAAAGTACAAGGTTATGTTAGCATAGAGTCACATATTTTATTTTCCTCTAGTTTTTGACTTATAGATGGTGACCAGCAAGTAAATTCATTTTAACAATAACTTTTTTCTTCTTTTTGCTGTGGTTACATTGGTTGGACGTGCTGTCTAAAAATGCTGTAGCATGGGTCAAAAATGCTGACCACAGATTTGAAATGAAAGGATTCGCCGCCACATTGTATAAATAGCCTTGGATAGTTAGCTTTTAATTTGCATACAATTAAGTTAAAATTTCCAATTTAGTAAAATTATGAACTTTTCTTACTTTTTAAAAAACGGCCTATTTATGACCATGCTGTAAATTCAATTTTATATACTTTAATGTCACATAAGTTTTTTTAAATAAAAAAGGTAATCACATTAAAGTCTTTTCATAGAGACCATATAACCATAACATGCATTGCCTCACCTGCTAACTAAAATCTCTCAAGTCCTACTGAAGTTTTTCTTCACTCATTTAAATGAAACATGGCTACTGAGCCATTCAGGTCAATTTCCGTTAATCTTGGTATTATTATAGAACAGTATCTTCAGCCATTTTCTTCTAGGCTCCACACTTCACTGAGGCTGTTGGGTTTAACCTCTCAATTTTTTACCCTATGTCAGCTTCCAAAAGAGCTGCCTGTACCACAGCAGACACCTATTATTGTTGGTATTTAAACTAATACCTGGGTTCACTGTTAAATAGAAATCAGAACTGTCAAAGTGATAAGAAGATGTAAAATCATTTTTCAATTCCTTTCTTAATTCTTAATCTTGGAAATGGCTTTTAACCATAGGGATTTTTAAAATTTCCTTCTTCTAACATCTGTAGATAGCACTATCATTCTCACTCTCTAATCAGTCTCCTCTTTTACAAACTCTCACATTTATGCGGAAGTAATTACCACTTGGCATTTAAAGAGGTTCCTGCAGGATGGAAAACAAAATCCCCAGAGCATGGCTGAAAAAGACTTAACTATTGAATTCAACAGTGAATTTAGGCTTCAGATGACCCTTTGCTTTGCATCAATCTACTGCTCTCCTTGTCTCGGGACTTCAAAGAAAGTATTACTTCACATAAATTCTGTTCAACTGGAATGTCTTGGAGTTCATTAATTCCAGAACCTATGTTAATTATGCAGTGCCAACAAACAGAAGCCCTCAAATGGCATATTCCTGTGGGGTCACAGTCGTTGTTAAAACAAGTCCTTGTTAAACACAAAGAACCCCAAGTATTGTCAACCTGAAAGGTTAAGGTTTAAAATAAATACACTGATAGTTGACATTAAGAGTAATCAAATATTTTGAGGTAATGGTAGTGACCAAAAAAGAAAAAAAATCCAAATCAAAGAAAGTTTTAACAGAACATGATTACTGACCTATTCATCACTTTGGTCTATTGCCAATAATTTTATAAATGCTTAAAATTGAAGATATATGCAAATATAGCAAAACTTCAGTGCTATGTGTCCATAATAAATTCAGATAAAAGGAGTTAAAAATAAATTTCCTTGGTAGATGATTTATAATAAATATGTTTATTATTTTAAGATGACACAGATATTTATAAAAAGTCCAAGCAGTTAATTATTTCTTTAGTACTTGAGTTATAAATAATAAACAATATATTAAGGGAACGGATACACATTTGTGAATACAAAGAACAATCTTTAAAAATTACATTTTAGTGTTATGATCATTTGATGTTTAAAAAAACAACTTGAAAACTACTTTTGAATCCTTTGCATCTCTGTAACAACGTAATGAAATAAATTATCACTGTACCTCTTGAAGTTGAATAAATTTTCCTTCCATTGCTGAAAGAGCATTGCTTTTCTCCACTAGCTGTTTATGAAGCTTAATCATTTCTACATTGTCCCGAATATTTGACCTTCAGAGTTGTGTTTAAGAAAAAGAGAGACAGAAGTAAAAAATGCATGTTAGAAGAAAGAAAAGCTATCGCGGAATCACAATTTTTCAATTAATGCTACACAGAAAATATTTATATACTTGTACATCAGTCAATGAGGTTTTTGGATTATTATAAATGCAGGACAGATTAATTATTTAAAACAAACCAATAATCATTCCTGAACTTTAATAACCTCGAACTCACAAAGTTTGAAGGGAGTCCCCCAAACTTCATGACTATGTTACCTCTACAATTGATAATATGGATTTAAAATCATTTTATAGGATCCTGAAAGATGGCACAAAAACACGATAGTTTTTAGTTCATCAATGATACCATTACCAAACTTCACACTTATTTTAAGGAAGACTATCATGCTACTTTTCCCTAAATGAAAAATATGCAATACAGCCATTCATCTTTCTACAACTCTCTCGATACAAATGGCATCATAAGATTACCATTTATTGGAGTTTCCTCTTGGAGTTTTAAACTTTTTAAAATATTTGCAAAAAAAGTGACCTAGCATTTTACACTAATAATACCCAAAGCTGGCATTTAAATATGTTGCAGATGTGCCTTTAGCTGTAAGAGATCATTTGATGTCCACAGGGTATACAGAAACCTTATATGTTACAATACTATTTTGTATTTTTCCTACTGAGATTAAAGCAAATGTAGAATTTAACAGGAAGATCTAGTTAAAGGTTAATCATAGATCTAAATGAGTACCTGTTTTCAAAAGGCATTTATTTTCTTGATGGAGAAAAGTTCCTTAATACATTTTATATTTAAAAATATTTTGTTAATTTTGAAGTTTCATTTCAGAGTTCACTTTTAGGAAAAATAAATGTAAAAAATTTAAAATCAGAGTTCAATATTTAAAGAGACTTTACTTTTAAAACTTACCTAGTTTACACATATTGGAAAAATTGTCATAATGCCCTACTGGAACCAGAAAATGGACTACAAAGCTCACACATCTGTAAACCAGCTGAGGACTTGAAATACTTAATTTTCCTCTTTGATATTTGAAAGTTCATTGTATTTTGGCATCGGACAGTTAGTTGTCCTCACACAGAAGATAAACAAGTTCATGGATCCGAATCTTGCCCAGGGTACAGTCTTAACATAATGTTAAAATAATTATATATCTAAAACATGTAATCTAGTAGTTCTGAGCACATATTCAACAATATACTCACTATTATTCACTATTACCTTTAGTCACTAAAAATACAATATATATAATACAAAGAGAAAAATATATCTTAAAGTCTAAAGAAAATATTATTGTTTTCATATTTAGAAGCCAAAATATAATTTACTTATTTGCCCCAGCATTACTTTGTTTGACCACTCAGCAGTGAATGACATTTATTGATATGTAAGGACAGAATGTGATTCAAATAATTTAAAATCTTTTCATATACTTCCAGTTGTCTCTGATATTTTATTTTTGTTTTAAAGTATGATAATTTTTTTTTTTTTTTGAGATGGAGTCTCGCTCGGCTGCCCAGGATGGAGTGTAGGGGCGCGATCTCAGCTCACAGCAACCTCCGCCTCCTTGTTTCAAGCGATTCTCCTGCCTCAGCCTCCTGAGTAGCAGGGACTACAGGCGTGTGCCACCACATCCAGCTGATTTTTTGCATTTTTAGTAGAGACAGGGTTTCACTGTATTAGCCAGGATGGTTTCGATCTCCTGACCTCATAATCCACCCGCCTCGGCCTCCCAAAGTGCTGGGATTACAGGTGTGAGCCACTGTGCCCCGCCGCAGTATGTTGATATTTTTAAGATTCAGATACATTTGAATAATAACCATTAATTAAAGTAACACAGAATTAAATCTCTATAATCCATTCAAGCACATAGGGTGACAGAAATAACAGTTTTAATTTTAAATTTTTTTTGTAAGGCAAAAACCAGTAAGCATATATCAAAACCTTTCAGTGGTTTAATTGGTGGGTGCTTTCCTGAATATTTTCCTAAACTCCTTGGAGTTTAAACTTTTCAAAATACTGCCAAAAACAGCGACAGGGCATTTTAAACTGGTAATGCCCAACAGGTGGGCATATATACAACTTACGTAGTATTTAGAAAATAGCAGTAATGTACTTTAAACAATACCTTAAGTAACAATGTGGTATAATAATGTTGTACTTTAAATAAAAAATCAGTTTGCTGCAGAGTACATCTTTCCAGGGACAATGCTAAACTTGTAAGTCTTTAATAATTACTTTTATGTATCAGTTTTAGGGGCTTTATTATTATGACTTTATATTTTTTTCATGTAACAATGAGAAGAGGATAATCTGTTAAACTAAAAGTGCTAGGTCAGTGATAACATGAAAGTTCAAATCAGCAATGTGATAAATGTGGTCTAGCCTTTAAGAAGATGTGCAATAAAAATTACCTCAAACCCGACAATCAAATAAACATTTTTATATAAATGAAATATGGTACAAGAATAATGGGGGGAAGTAAGAGAGAAACAGGGAGGGAGATGACACAAAAAGATGACCAGAAATGTGAGAAGGATGCTGTAGGCAAGATGGAGCTAGGGTGCATAGCTAAGTGACCAGTCCTAGACCTCTGTGTTTGTGGAGGAAGGCCTCAGGTTGGTCTTTGAAGAACAGACTTAGGGCTAATTTTATGAGTAATATTTTAAGTGACCTCCACACAATACTTTTTTGCCCTCTTCTACACACTACAACAGGAATACCAAATCTTCAGGATGAAGACATTCTGACAGAAAGAATAATGCATGGTAAAAACATTCAGACATTCAGATGAACTCTGACAGTCATGTACCAAATCATACATGCTGCATTACACATGGTGAAATGATCTGCAAACAGATATCAAGCATACTAATTAAATGCTTTGTAAAAATAAATTTCTCAAAATTTTCATCAAGGATTTTGAAAAAGCCAGGAATGATTAAGTTGGAAAATGCAGTTTCTTTTCTTTTTCCTTTTTTTTTTTTTTTTTTAAAAAAACCATGATTTAGAATTATGATAAAATCTTATAAAACTATGAGAAGAGTTGTTGGCCCATCTCTAGATTAAAAACAAACTGAAATAAATTAGATTTTATGTAAAAAAAAAAGTAATCCAGCTCAACAACCTGTGTGCCAAGTTTCTCTCATATAATTTGAAACAGTCAAGCAATAAACTCTGAAAAAGGAATTTCTAATGGAAGCCTTGAAAACACTTGACTCCAGCTTTGCTACTGGGTGCCATAATAAATCCAGAAACCTAAAACCTCAGATACACTGGAGAAGTAAAAACTTTCAGCGGAGCTATGTAATGTATAGTCTGATATGAAAGCTTAAGAAGCAAAAATCTTTGCTCCAGTGAAAGTTTCATATACTTTATTCCCCAGGCATTCAACTCCCCTCCCCTACCCTTTGCCAACATTTCATTCCTTGCTACCGTATTATGAAAGCTAAAAAATGCTTCTTGAAGTTTTGAGATAAAAATGTCATAGTATTTAACGTCATTTAGAAGAGAAGGCTTTAAAACACAGAAGCTAGGCTATGAGATTCTGGGAAGTAGTTAGGTCAAATATTTATGAGATAGAATGGACAGACTGTTTTTGAGTAATAGTTACAGGCTGCCCAAATTTTGGGCATAAGGTTGAAAACAACCTTATGGTTAAAAAAAGCGCTCTAGATTTTCTTTTCAAACAGTGGCAGACATTCTGTAGCTGTATTGTTGAAGGAAATGTAGGTCATTCATAGTTTTTATTAGGGACACACAGATAACAATCACCAGCAAGGCTACCCCCTAGGACTAGGGCTACAGAAGGCTGCTAGTAAGCCGAATAGAATAAGCTTCACTGAAATAGCTGAGCAAAGTCTATTTGAAAGATAATTATTTTGCTCAAAATTGCTACTTGACTTCACAGGTGAAAACAGTGCTCTCTGATTTAAGAATGCTCAAAGGAAAACCACTGTCTGTGTATGTTTACCTGCCTCTGAATCATTACTTTCCTGTGGTGTTGGGTCAAACCATAAATCAGAACTTAGTATTTTCTTACTCTTACCACCCACAGGAATGGAGGGGACAGTTTTGTCGGCTCTCTACATGCATAAAATCACACTCAGTGGAAGGGCACTCCCAAAGGCTGGTTGGGGACAGGAAGAACTCAAATCCTGGCTCATCTTCTTATACGGACCATTTTTACGATCAAGTTTAATGGATTCCAACTTGAGATTTACAGTAAAAGAAATGGGAATCAGATTTTTTTTTTTTCCTTTTTTTTTTAGACGGAGCCTCACTCTGTCACCGGGGCTGGAGTGCAGTGTCACAGTCTCGGCTCACTGCACCCTCTGCCTCCCGGTTCAAGCGATTCTCCTGCCTCAGCCTCTGGAGTAGCTGGGACTATAGGCATATGTCACCACACCTGGCAGGAATCTGAACCTTACAGTCAATATTTCAAAAAGCCCAATAAGAAATGTAGATTTACTGGCAATGAAGTTACAAAAGTGAACTAATGGTTTTGTGTTGTTTTCATTTTTTATAGAATTATGCCAATCCAGCGTCATAACACAGATTATTTAACAATTAGCAGAAGGAGTGATTGGCATGATACAGGTCTTTGATGAATACAGTTAATTTAGTAGGCCAAATCTTTCTGAATACAAGGTCCCTAGAGAGAAAAACAGCTGTTGTTTAAAGGCAGGAAACCATTTACCCATTTCAATCTAATCATTTTACAGTTCAGGTGGTTAACTGAGGCTCCCAGAAGTAAAGAATTTGGCCAGAGACCGTAAGTGATGAAGACAACACTCAAATCTTGCTCTAAGAGTTAAATTCTTCCCATTCTTCAAAGTTAAATTCTTCCCACGCTTCTAAGTTTTTTCCTTTAAGATCTTCCTAAGTTTTTAACTTTCCCTCCACTATCATGCATACACTCACATACTAGTAACTATTAGCTGTGACAATTTCTGTGGTTTATATAAAGTGGCAGGAGGGTCTGTTAAGTCACTATCAAGGAAATATCTTAGATAATATTAATAATAAAAATACGAGGATAAAAGAAATGGTATTTGAGTGTGAAAATTTTCATTGAGTGAACTCTAAGCTGTTCAAAATAACAGTCAGAGCATGATGAATATATTTTAAAAAATGACAGATCACTCCCCTGTGTAATAAGGTCTGCATGGCTATCCCTGCTCCCAGTAACCCATCAGAAAACCAGATGTGCCCTTTAAATTAGGGGGCTGGGCAATCAGGCAAATCCAAAGTGAGGGACATTCTGCATATGACTGTCAATGGGCTATAAAAGAGTGGAGGACCATTAGAGAATAAAGGATACTTAAAAGACATGATAACTGAATGCAACAACACGTGACCCTCGAGTGGATCCGAGATCAAAACAAAACAAAAACGGCTATTACAAAAAGACCAAGCTGCAAAAGATATTATTGGGACAATTGGGAAAATTTGGATATGGACTGTATATTAGATGCTGCGGCTGTTTCATTCATTGTTAAGTGTACTGAATGTGATAGCTGTATTGTGGTTATATAGGAGGATGTCCTTGTTCCTAGAAGATACTTACTTGTAACTGTACAGAAGGTGAAGTGATATATGTACCTAACGGGAGTAAGGAAGGGAGAGAGGTGAAGAGAAGGGAAGTGAGGAATGAGTGAAGAGGAGAGAGAGAGAGAGGGAGAAGGAGAAATAGGAGAGAAGAGGAGATGAGAGATGTTGAGAGAAGAAAAGAGGCTGAGTGAAAGAAGACTTAAACAAGAGCAGGCTGAGTGCAATAATAGGCTTGTTGTACCATTCAAAAAGTATGCTAACGGATGAAAGGTTATGTGAGTGCTCCCTCAACTATTCTTTCCACTTTTCTGAAGGTATGCAATTTTTCAAAATGAAAAGTTGGGAATAACTTGGAGTGCTAGAAAGTAATCTTGTATCTGTGCACAGGGGAAAGAGTGAGCCCTTAAAGCCAAACTGTTTCTTATAATGCATGGTGCGAAAGGCCTCTCTGTTGCGAGATTTGACAGTCGGCTGTCTGCCAAAGGGAAAAAGGCAAGTCAGAGTGTCTGAAATACTTATGGGTTAAATTTCCTCCACTGGGACATTATGGCAGTTACATGATTTCTAATTAAGAAGGTAAACACCCTAACATTTATTTAAAAAAAACACTTAGTACAAACTAGTTACACATTTGTAAGAGTATAAATATTTTTGGAGTTGAAAAAGGTCAATAAATGGTAAAATCATTCTGATTTTAATGTTCATGTACATATGTTCACTGGTTACTGCTTTGAATTTAATTTAAGACGGCCTTTTTAATAAGCAGAAAATGTGCATTTTTATATTGTTTAAATTTAATATGGATTTTTCTTCAAAACAACACAGACATTCAGGCTACTTGTAAATGATACAAGATTTTTTGCTAATGAGGCATTATGTAGAACATATGCAAAAATCACAACTCAGTATTCCAAAATAGACCACAACAACAGGAAAAAACATGATTTTAATAAAAAAGAGCAGCACTGGGCTTTGACTTCAAAGCAATTAAGGGCTTTGGATAACCAAAAGTTTATGTCAAGCTGATGCCAAACCAAACTGGTCTATTAAACACATACTATGAAGAGTTTCTGTAATATTCTATGAAAAGGCTCTTTGCCATAAATATCAAGCGCTGCCACTCTGAAGATTACAACTACGTTAGGTTCATGTTTGAGAACAAGGAGTCCAACATCCAGATCAGGCTTCTAGAATTTCAAATCTGAAATAATGCATCTGTGAAAGAAAAGTTTAAACATGTTTCCCATTTTGTGATTTTTCTCTACAGTAAATTATACCAAGTTTTATATTCTCCCTAACGTTTTTTTCAAGTTTTCCATTAGTCTCAAAAAAATTGCTGTTACATATAAAATTATAAGCTATGTGTAAACATGTAAAAAAGGCATTGAAGATCCTTATTTTAAGCTATTTCCTCAGTTTCAACAACTGTATTTCAAGCAACAATATGCTATTCTCTATAGGTATCTTTCCTTCTAATCAAATAACATGTAAATTTTCAATTTTATAAAATCAGTGAGGTAGGTGACACACTGATTTATTTCTCTGGTCTCTGCAATAAAAGTTCCTTTGCCAGTAATACTCATTTTGTCTCTGCTTTTAATTCTTGATGTGACAAAAATAGACCGCTACAGAGTAAATAATATAGCCCCCTAAGAAGAGACTTACCTCTTCTATGTGTATATGTTGGTGTCTCTTTTTGGTAATATTTATAGTAGGAAAGTATGTATCCTTGTCTATCACTCTATTTCTTCTGTTGTTCTAGTTTTAGGATTGAAGGACTTTTGGATTTCCCTTTCAGTTAACACCAGCTCCTAAATGATCACATCCCTTTGGAAAAGGGAATGGCCAACACAGTGTCCACCTTACCCTATATGAACTTGAGAAATGTAACAGGGAAAGCAATCCTTGACAACCTTGTACTCAGTGGTTGAGTAAAGATGTGGACTGACCCAAACTTGACCTTGGCCCCTATGTGAATTTTTATATTCAGACCGTGTCTTAAACATGGCTGTTGGCATTTACTAAGATCACCATATTCAGTGTTGAGGTCTGGTCCTTTAGCACTGCTTCTCACAAGGAACCATTCTTGGTTTTTAAAGTAGGCCAAATCTAAATCTTCTTCCTACAGAAATATGAATAGCTCGTAGGTATTCAAGCTTATGCTTTAGCCAGAGTTCAAATTACATCCCCTAATTTAAATATGATTCTCAAAAATATTCATGTTTCTTTTGCCTTGTACTTAGAAAGGTATATAACGTCACTAGACATATAGGATTGCTCATATAATTTAATTTTACACACAGTTTTTTAGGAATAGAATTTTTAGAGGTAACACTAATCTGATAAATCTATGAAATATAAAGCTTTTTATATATTTTTAGTCCACTTCTTTTTAACAAGTCTGATATAAAGCATCCTTTCTTAGCTTCCTCATATATTACTACATACGTTTAGTTTGTTAAAAGATGAAAAAACTCTGAATCTGAAATGAAAAGCTAGAAAATCTTACTTGGTTTTTCTAATAAGAACCTAGCCATACAAGTATGATATCAAACTTGTTGGAAAGGAGAAAAATAAATAGAGTAACTAGGTCTGGTTTAAAAAAAAAAATCCAGAGAAATAAAAGAGACATAATAACCAAATGCTATGTGTAGACCTTATTTGGATTCCAATTCAAATGAACGGTAGAAAGACATCTTCACAGAAGTTTGAATATAAACTAGTTATTAGACAATATCAAAGAACTACTGTGATTTTTATTAGGGGTGATAATGGCATGGTAGGTACGTTTTTGAAAAATTCCTTTTCAGACAGAAATAGAGGTTGAGTATCTATGAGTGAGGTGACATGATATCTGGCTGGGGATAGTTAGGAAAATAAATGTGAGGGGACAGATGAACAAGATTGGCAAGATGCTGATAGTTGTTAAAGCTGAGCGATGTGTATGTAGGGGTTCAATATACTATTCTCTACCTTTTGGGTATGCTTAGTTAAAAAAAAAAAAAAAGAAACGAAAAGAATCCATAAAGGGAAAACATAATTCAAGAAAGAATATGTTAAAAAGATAAAGTATTGTTGAAAGCACAATGTCAAAGCAGAAAATGAATGATCAGGTACTAGGAACCAAAAAATGGCAAAAGAGGATTGGAAATAAAGTATCGTACATTATAAAATGTCAGAGATGACAAAAACAAGCAATCTGTATTTAATAAATGGTGCTGGGAGAACTGGCTAGCCATATGCAGAAAACTGAAAATGGGCCCCTTTCTTACATCTTATACAAAAATCAACTCAAGATGGATTTAAGGACTTAAATGTAAAACCCGAAAGTACAAAAACCCTAGAAGAAAACATAGGTGATATCATTCAGGATATAGGCATGGGCAAAGATTTCACAACAAAGATGCCAAAGCAACTGCAACAAAAGCAAAATTGACAAATGGGATCTGATTAAACTAAAGAGTTTCTGCACGGCAAAAGAAACTATGAACAGAGTAAACAGACAACCTACAGATGGGAGAAAATTTCTGCAATCTATCCATCTGACAAAGGTCTAATATCCAGCATCTCGAAGGAACTTAAGCAAATTTACAAGAAAAAAAAGTCAAACAACCCCATTACAAAGTGGGCAAAGGACATGAACAGACTTCTCAAAAGAAGACATCATGTGGCCAAAAAACATATTTTAAAAAAAAAAGCTCAACATCACTGATCATTAGAGAAATGCAAGTCAAATCCACAATGAGATGCCATCTCACACCAGTCAGAATGGCGGGTCAAAAAACAATAGATGCTGGTAAGGTTATGGAGAAAAAGGAATGCTTTTACACTGTTGGTGGGAGTGTAATTTGGTTCAACCACTGTGTAAGACCGTGTGGCCATTCCTCAAAGAACTATAGGCAGAAATACCATTTGATGAAGAAATCCCATTACTGGGTATACACCCAAAGGAATAAAAATTGTTCTATTATAAAGACACATGCACAGGTACGCTCACTGCAGTACCAGTCACAATAGCAAAGATATGAAATTGACCTAAATGCACACCAATGATAGGCTAGATAAAGATAATGTGGTACATATATACCATGGAATACTATGCAGCCATAAAAAAGAATGAGATCATGGCCTTTGCAGGGACATGGATGGAGCCAGAGGCCATTATCCTTCACAAACTAATGCAGAAACAGAAAACCAAACACTGCATGTTCTCACTTTAACTGAGAGCTAAATGATGAGAACAGATGGACACACAAGGTCAGGGTAATAACACACACTGGGGCCTGTCAGAGGGTGAGGGGTGGGAGGAGGGAAAGCATCAGGAAGAATAGCTAGTGGAAGCTGGGCTTAATATCTGGGTGACGGGATTATCTGTGCAGCAAACCACCATGGCACATATTTACCTAACAAACCTGCACATCCTATACACGTACCCCTGAACTTAAAAGTTGGAAATTATTTAAAAAATGTTTTTTAATGTCATAGATGAAAAGGCAGCAAGGATACTATCTACAGGTCCTACTGTCATCTTATCACAGCCAACAGATTGCAATCCAAACTTGGAATATTAGGGATCTTTTTAGGATTACAAACTGGTAGCATATTATGGAATTACCATCTTTTAAGGTTGAAAAAACTAATGCTGGACTTAATGTACAAGGTATGCCAACAGCTGAGTGCTTGTCACCCATACTTCTCTCAGTAGTTATAATATAATGGTATCAGAACTTCCTGCAATCTTGGCAAATGGGGTAAATGAACAGAGAAAACAAGATGAGGGTGATTTCCACCCATCAGAAGCTGCTTAAAAGCACAGCAGGTTAGGGAAAACTGTCCTTAGACTAGAGCTCTTGACAGCAGTTGGTAGGTCGAGCATAGGCTTATATGAAGAATGTTAAGTAGAAACATGATTTTTAAACAGACTAGATAAACTTATCCTTTTATGGCACATGATAAAGTATTTTAAACTAATTTTGACCTTATCCAAGTGATATTTCTGTTTTAACATACCTTTGATCTGTAGCTTGCTGTTCTCGAAGCTGAAGAAGAGATAACTCAATTTCATTTTCTTTTCTCCTCAACTGAGTTTTCAGGATCTCAGCCAAGTGCTCTAACTCCTCTATCTGGTCTCTTTGTGACTGAATAACATTTTCCCTGAAATAAATGGCCTTTGTAAGAACTTGTAGTTTGAGGAAAAATTTTCAGTAGTTAAGATCAGTGCAAAGAAAGTTCTTCATGAAAAAGAGCAAGCAGAAGTTAAAAAATTTAGCTTAAGTGCCTCTGCACACAGTGAAATAGTAGCAGATTAAATGTGATGATTTGGAAATACATATAGAACAATGCAAGATACTGCTTTTTATGATAAGATCCTAGGCAATGGATTGGACTTTGCTTTGATTCAATTAAGTAAGTATTTATTGTGCAGTACACCTACTATGTATGCCACAATCTGGTCTTCAGAATATTTATAAGCCTTTGTTCTTTCATATATGCACATCTGCTTATAACACCCAAATTAACACTTCAGAGAGAGGTGGCAGGAAATTTGCCAAGTATAACTTAGTGGTCTCTGGCATACATTTATGCCAGACTCTATCATGTCTGGCAGCATCATACCGTAATGAGCCTCAGGAACTGGTATAAACGTTGGCTTTTCAGGTGATCATCAGGTAACAAGATTATGTCTAGTCTTTTATTTTCCTGCAGGCTAATCATTGCTGTAATTGCTACTTAAAATATTCAAAAGGAAACATTTGAAGACTATATTATTCTTAAGCAACTATCTTAAATAGGATACTGTGTGCCATGTTTTCCTTTCTCATGAAGTATTGTTACTTTTTAATGATCAAGGTGAAGGCTTAAAGTGGAAACTTACCTTCATTTGTGTGACTCACAGACACTGAAACCATGAGGCTTGGATTAACTAGAAAAGTAAGCTAAATATGGTAGAAGTAACTTTTTTGAAACCATGATATGATGAAGAATGCAGTGCCACAGACTCACACGAAAACAAAATCTGAAATCCATATGTATCTGATAACTCCAAACTTTTATGCCACTCCCCAATTCTTTATTTTTTTTTTAACCAACAAAAGGGCTAATTGATTCAGGATCTAAAAAAATTACCTGTGATTTTCTGGGAATAAAAATGTTGCCTCTAAATCTTACACTATTCTAATTGACTAGACTTTATGCCATTCCTCTGAGGGTAAAATTATAATAAAGAAGACTATTCGATAAATCCTTCCATTGAGGCAGCTGGATAAGTTCTTCATTTTCCTCATTTTTCTGAGAACATGTTATAAAATATCTGTTGTTACCCTACAGAACATAGCTGTATTTCAGTGGAGCAAACTGTTTATATGTAGTCCAGTTTGGTTTAAAATAAAAGAAAGGGAAGGATTAAAAAAAGACATTATCAATAACCAAAGTTCTCAAATGACCACAAAAAAAGAACACATACAAATTTCTTATTTCTCCTCTGGCTTCTTCAAGTAAAGTGTTGCCATATTTTGTAAACATGGGATGTAGAGTTTCTGCTACATCTACATCTTGGAATCTTATACCTAAAAACAAAGTAATAAAATACGATTATAGAATTGAAGTTAGAAAAGAAGGATCTTTGATTTGCTATAATAAGGATATTTATAATAAAATCTTATTAAGTATTAAGAGGTATGTGTTTTATAGTACACAGAATTATAAATACACTGCCAAAGGGAATATATGATCTCAGCCACTAGAAGGCATTAAATAAAACACAGCAGCAAGTATTGCTCATTTTGCAAATCTACTGTAGAAATCAAATTACCTAGAAATAATTTTATTCAACTTAAGATTTAGACTCCTGCAGTAATTTCTGAAATAAATCACTCTTCTATCCAAGTTTTAACAATGTAAATAGGTTATAAAAGCTTGATTTTTCCCCAGTGCTTGTGATAAGGTTTTTTTTTTTTTTTAAAATTACTCATTTATATTCCTTGCCCTTAAATGTTTAAGTAAAAATGTTTTCTGCATTTTGATTTATTCCAACCCAATAAGAAAATCCCTATTTATGAAAAGGTACTTTGAGAATGGATCATCACTAGAATTCCTTTAAATAAAACATTTCCCTGTTGCACTTAAAATATTTTTTTCTTACAGAAATAATTATGTACAATTTTACAGAGACAGTCCCATTGTTAAAAATAAGATATATTCTTAATTATGTGAGTTATTTTACATTTATAGAATAAATACTAGAGTTTAAGGTAGATAAAGCATCACAGATGATTAAGATTTTTAAATGGAGAACAAAAAAACAAATTTATTCTCTTTAGAAAAGTTAACTTTCTAAAAGTGAGATTTAATTGCTCTGCATATTCTCAGTAAAGAGAAAATTTAAAAAAAGGAGAATTTTAACAAGAATAATGGAACTATTACTTGCTCTTTCCAAAGCAGTCAATACCTATTGCTGTAATCCTGAAAAATAGAAAAGGCTCTCCCTAAAACATTAAAATAGTTTACTGTGTTAGAATTTGCCAATTATATTGTTTTGGCAGTAATGCTAATTCTTACGCTTTTCCTACATACATCATGAAAAAATTCAACATTACTAGTGGAAATAAAAAATACTCAAAACATATCTTAAAACTTACAGTCTCATGTTGATTTGCCAATGGTCATATATCTATCTATCTATCTATATATATAACCTTTTAAAGATTGATACATAATATTTGTACATATTGGTGGGGTACATGTGGTATTTTGATGCATGTATACAATGTGTAACGATCAAATCAGGGTATTTAGGATATCTATCACCTTGATCACTTATCATTTGTGTTGGGAATATTTCAAATCTCTTCTGGTTATTTTTGAAATATTCAGTATGCTGTTGTTGCCTATAGACACTCTACTGTGCTATAAAACACTAGAACTTTTAATCTATCTAACTATATCTATGTGCCCATTAATCAACCTCTTTTCATCCTCCCCAGTGCCCCATACTCTTCCCAGCCTCTAGTAACTATCATTCTACTCTCCACCAATGGTTACATTTTAAAACCTTTGCTTTACAAAGATCTCTGTTCCATTGGTTCCTCACAATAAGTATTGTTGCTATATTACATTGATCACACATTTAGCCAGTGCTTTCCATCCTTTATCCTGACAAGGCACAAACAGAAAACAGTAGTATTTGTACGGCAGCTTGATGGTAAAGGCTGCTTGTGGCCAGAGAGGGGTTTTAGGGTTCTTAGCCAGCCATCTCAGGCTGAGATATTTTCTTGACAAGTCTGGCCTGTCTCAGCCTCAAAGGTGGTCCTGAAGAGCCTGTTAAGGTGTCAGTTTTGGTAATGATGCTTCAGGTTTACTCATAAAGACTGATTAAGAAAGTATTCATCTCTACTTAATGTTTTGTGTCACTTCCATGTCCTGAACTCTATCCTGAACAGTGAGAAAGGTCTGAATCACCAACAGAGTACAAATGTAAGCAGAAATTTAAACTATGTAGTCATGTTTTTAAGAGTCTGCTGATCTGTGGCTCTTAATTTCGCTATAGGGAGGAACTTCCAGCAAACTCTCCTGTCTGAACAGCAATTTATAGCACTAGATTAGCTTGCCATTTTAATTAACATTGACAATATTATGATTTTATCAAAGAGAAAGTCAAAACTTATATTTCTCTTCCTAAAGACACTTAAAAGCATGAATAATACAGAAACAAAACTTTGTGTTTTTTGTGTTAAGTGAACTAATAAAAGTTCAGTTTAGATTTAATGTAAAATCTGGGCATTAGACTTATTTATTTATTTATTTTTGAGACCGAGTCTCCTCTGTCACCCAAGCTGGAGTGCAATGGCGCAATCTCGGCTCACTGCAACCTCTGCCTCCCGGGTTCAAGCGATTCTCCTGACCCAGCTTCCTGAGTAGCTGGGATTACAGGCGCATGCTACCAAGCCCAGATAATTTTTTAAATTTTTAGTAGAGACGGGGTTTCACTGTGTTGGCCAGGATGGTCTCGATCTCCTGACCTTGTGATCCGCCCGCCTTGACCTCCCAAAGTGCTGGGATTATAGGCGTGAGTCACTGCACCTGGCCTAGACTTACTTATTTTTAGAGACAGTGTCTCACTATATTACCCAGGCTGGACTCAAACTCCTGGGCTCAAGTAATCCTCCCACCTCAGCTTCTCGAGGACTTTAGGTGTACGCCATTGTGCCCAGTGTGAACATTATTTTTATTTAGTATAAAAGGTCTTGCAGACTTTAGAGATCATCTTGCCCAGTTCCAGTTCCAGATGGCAAAACTAAGGTTCAGAGAGGATAGGTCACTTTAAAGGTAAAATATATTATTGTGGGAGCTACCATCTCCTGATCTCTTATCCAAGCTGTATTATTATCACTCCATTTTATACATGGGGAAAATGAGGCTGAGGTCAGTATTATCTTCCATGTAAAAAAGTTAAGCAGTGGCAGAATGTACTTTCTGATTTATAATTCATTATGCTTACTTTAGTTGTATTCAGAGTCTATTGCCAATCTCACATAGCTAGGAGTAGCCAAGCCCTTTCATCCTGCAGCTGCCTCCTGCCTGTGTGGAGGCCTTATTGACTTCAAAGGAACTCTATCTAGGGAAAAGATAGTGTTAACATTTTGGCTTGGAGAGCAAACTACAACAAATTTTTCTCCCTTTCTGTTCATGGTTTTTTTGTTTTGTTTTGTTTTAATTCTTCAAAGAATTTAAACTAAAGTTTTACATGCTACTTTATATCCCTAAAAATATTTGGTCTTTATGTAAAGTATATTGCAAACAAAAACCAATTAGAACTAAAACCTAATTTCCTCTCCTAGTAGTTGAAATTTTAAAAATGTTACTTAAGATATTTATTGAATTGTGGTTCCATTATAATAAAGTTTCTCTGTGGGTGAAGAGAACTGAAAATTTTTATTAGAAATATTTATGTTCTATATTGAGTCTTGTCTACACAATTGAATTACTTTGCAACTTGGGTACATTTTAGGTTATTAATTTTTAAAGTGAATAAAGTGATTGGCCTATGATCATTTTTAGAGATGGACGAGACCTTTATCGTCACTTGTTTCAAGGCTTTTACTTTACATGTAAAGAAAACTCAGGGTCACAGTGATTAGGAGGCTTGTCTAAGGTCACCAGCTAGTAAGTGGAGAAATAAGGACGTAACTTTTTAAACCCCTAGTTACATGCACATGCCACTGTCATGCTACTGCCATCCAATGAGAAAGATTTCAATACTTTTGCAAATTTTCGAAATGATCTTTGGATGAAGAACTTAAATGTGATCATTCAATACAGTAAATGTGGTCATATGTAAGCAAACTAGTTGGTTTCTCTACCTGCCTGAGTACAGTGTATTTAACCAACCCAAACTCAATTCAACTCATTTTACTTAGTTTCATACATGTCTCTTACGTTAAGGTTATGCAGAATGTTTTTACTAAATAAATTTGAGACTGATATAGTGATCCTTAAATAATCTTCTTTGACAATATTATTTTATCAAAGAGAAAGTCAAAAATTATTTTTCTCTTCCTAAAGACGCTTAAAAGCATGAATAACACAGAAGTAAAACTTTGTGTTTTTTTTTTTGTTGTTAAACAATCCAATAAGACTTCAGTTTAGATTTAATGTAAGCTTTGTTTTACCTTTCCTGGGGCATTCCTGTAAGCCTGCATTTTCATTTGCTTTTCTACGTCCAGTGTTAATACGAGATTGTACATTATTGTATGGAGTTTGCCTGTAACCCTGGGTTTGAAGTTGCTGTTTGGCTGAAATCAGTCTGTTTTTGAGGGCTTCATTTTGTCTTTCAAGCTCATGAACTTTCTCTTGCAGCTGCTCAATCATTTCTTCCATTTCCACATCTCGTCCGAGCCGCTTGGGGCCGCCACCAACCCGCTCATATCTTTTCTTGTCATTAACTAGCCGTATTAACTTGGTGGCCATTCTGGGGAAATAATAAAAAGATGAAAAGGAATGTGAGAAGTCAGCATAAAATGCATTCTGTTGAAAGGAACATAATCACTGTGAAGACTTCAGTGCAGAACCTGAATAATAAATTTCAGGTTTTGATGTAACTATTACTGCCTGTGAAGAATCCTTTGATGATAATTGAAACCACTGGGCAACAATCTGCTTTATAGCACTGACAAATAACAGTTTCCTAAGGCTTATCATTTAAGGTTAGTAAAGAGAGGACACATATTTACTCCATATGTTCCTGAAATGCAATTTTTAACGCATGACCTTATATAGGAATGCTGTATGCAGTTGAGTGTAGTTACAGATTGTGGATGTGGTGGGTTATATCTGCAATCCACAGTAAGTTAAAACTTTTGAAAAGTGTATTAAGACTGTGCAGCATTTAGGTAATATATTGTTTTCAGTTTCTCCAGGATTAAGACACACTATAAATACAAAAATGTTAGAATGCATAAATGCACACATATAAAGCCCAATGAAAAATCCAAAGGAAACCAAAATGCACCAATAAATGTTGCTTAGTGCTCCAGAAACACTTGTGTTTAATGGTAAAAAATAATTAGATGCAAAAGCATCATTTTAATGCTATCTTTAAATTTGGACATAAATTGTGCTTTTGACATATCAGGAGTTTATACCCTTGATTCTCTTAAGTTTTGATAAAAACTGGTTAGAAAGAACAAAAGACAGAAAGGGCACATGGGGGTGATGTAATATACACGTACGGAAAACATGCCTGACAGTGAATGGAAAAATCTTGGCAGGACAAGAAAGAAAAGGTGGCTTTGATGAGAGACACAAGTTCAAGACTTTACAAAATTGGTCGCACATCTTCAATAGCTGATTCTAGTTTATAGTGAATCTATTTTTATAAAGACCCAGACAGGAGATTGAAAATAAAACACACTTCATTTTTCTTTAAATGGGTTTTGCTTTATTTTAGCATGGTTATGGACAGAAGCTTTTACTTAAGGGAACCAAAGTGAAATAAAAAAATCCTTAATAGCTTTGGGATGTCACAGAACAACCTTTTTTCTGCCCTAAGCGGAGTCCGCTGTAAATGCGGTAGTAATACATGTCTATCTACACTTCTGGCTACTCGGCCTACAGCATGTGGCATCAGGGAGAGCTATGCATAACATAATCAGTTAAGATTGTTTTCTCCTTCCCTGGAGGCACATCCATTAAGCATGCTTTATAAAGGATATAGGATAATAAAAACCAAGATCCAAGAGTACCACAAACACTCTAGTAAAATAATCAATGGATTAGTTCCTTTTCCACCTAATTCTGAGAATGATATATCACTGGGAAATTTGGCCAGGTATCACAGTCCAAGAGGGCCACACACCCTACCTAGTCCTTTAATGAGTTTAGGGTCCTAAGCCCCACCCAATGGCCTGTGCATAAAAGTAAGGTTGTCATACAATTGAGATGTCAACCTAAATATCTGAATTTTCTGTTACAGACAGACTTTCACACAGAGATATAGATTACATTCAAAAGAAAGACACAGATTTAATGTAAAAAGGCAGTTAACAACCAGAGAAAAATAAACGACCCTAATTTTTAAGGCAGGAAAAGCACATCAATAGGGGATCTTTAAATTCTTCAAATGATGCTCAAATAAACTTTGTCAAGAAACATGATTTCATGTGTTTGTCTCGTAATAGCCATACATTCCATTTGTTGGATTTGATTATTTTATCATATTAATGAATCATACGTGATCTGGCAAAGTCTGAGTGCTTATTTAAAAAGGTAGTTTTGGCTAGACGCGGTGGCTCACGGCTGTAATCCCAACACTTTGGGAGGCCAAGGTGGGCGGATCACCTGAGGTCAGGAGTTCATTTGAGACCAGCCTGGCCAACATGGTGAAACCCTGTCTCTACTAAAACATAAAAATTAGCTGGGTGTGGTGGCAGGCACCTGTGATCCCAGCTACTTGGGAGGCTGAGGCAGGAGAATCGCTTGAACATGGCAGGCAGAGGTTGCAGTGAGCTGAGATCGTGCCACTGCACTCCAGCCTGGGCAACAGAGTGAGACTTCCTTTCAAAAAATAAAAAATAAAAATAAAAAAATAAAAAATAAAAAGGTAGTTTATAAAATCTACATTTACAGAAAATAATAATATTTACTTTTTTTTTTTTTGAGACAAAGTTTCGCTCTTATTGCCCAAGCTGGAGTCCAATGGCATGATCTCGGTTCTCTGCAACCTCCGCCTCCCGGGTTCAAGTGATTCTCCTGCTTCAGCCTCTGACTAGTTAGGATTACAGGCTTGCGCCACCACGCCCAGCTAATTTTTTGTATTTTTAGTAGAAATGGGGTTTCACCATGTTAGCCAGGCTGGTCTCGAACTCCTGATCTCAAGTGATCCGCCCATCTCAGCCTCCCAAGGTGCTGGGATTACAGGCGTGAGCCACTGCGCCCGGCCTATTTACTTCTTAAGGATAAATTTATAGACAGTTCTACCCATGTATCTAGGTCACAGTCAGTGGTGTGAGATTGAGAGGAATTTAGAGCTTTTGGGTCATACTGTTCATTGGATCATTACTCTCATAGCTAAGTAAAATAAACTTCCAGGAGGTTAAATGGCTTGAACATACCATAGGCTAGTGGCAGAGAGATAACAGAATGCATACATACAACTTGATTCCTAGATCAGTCCTTTTCCCATTAAACTACATGGCTCATTATTAAGTTGTTTTTTATTTTCTGGCTATGACAAATTACTAATGAGGTCAAATATGTGAATTCAATTCTTTTACTGACCAATTAGGTTTACAAAGAAAAAAAATTGTTAGGTGGTCATAACCGACTACATGCCTCTTTCTGACTGGCTGATGTGTGTGGGATAATGGTCAGAAAAGGAATCAGGCAAGTAAGTCACAAATCTTGAAAACAGCCCTCATCATGACTAAAACCCAACTCAAAGTAAAAGGCTTGCACATAGCAGGTCAGTGGGTTGTTAAAGTCCACAGAGTAGAAACTGAACTGGAACCACCTCCTCAGGATGAAATCTAAGCAGAAAAACCCTATTTTCATTCTTCAATGGCTGTCTCACCTTTTCTTTGAACCTAGAACATAAATATGAATACAGACCTGCTCATGATTACACATCTGAACACACGTTGTTTTTAATGCCGTCCCTTCAGAAGATAGGCACAGCATTTCTGAATAAAAAAGAATGAAAGAGTGTCTACTCTTAAGAAATCATTTTTGCCAAGATTTTTTGCACATAAATCAAAAGTGACAATACTGTTTCTTCAGAAACAGTAGAGACTCTTTGAAATCAATATAGAATCTAGTATAACCCAAGCAAAGTTAAATACGTTCCAGAGACTGAAGTGATGTTTTCATTAGTAAACCCCAAATCTTAAGAGAACGTGCATTCTAACAAGTTAGAATAGTTAGTTACTTTTTAAAACTTTCATTTTAAAATCAAGACATTTAAAACACAGATGCTTTGGCCATTTGCTTATTAAACTATAAATATTAAACCAAAAGTTATTTATAGATATGATATACTCCTGGCACTCTTAGCTATTAGCTTTTCTCTTTTAAACAGCAAATTCAGACATAATAAACACTCATTATCTTTTTGGTTTATTATTCTAGTTTGCAAGATTTTCCATTTTTAAAAATTGTACTTATTTACATCCTGCCTTGTTCCAAAAAAGATTCAAGGTGGGGTTTTCAATTAAGTTTATAAAATACCATACCCTTCAAATTTTACTGAGTCAAGAAAAAAAGCTAAAAGCTTTTTATCATAACCTTTTAATTTTATCCTCTTGCTTGCGGGCATGCTGTTTAAGTAAAATGTTCTCATCATGCAAACGCAAAAATCTGTCTTCCAGTTCCTCACGACTGACACGTGACACTGCCTGGCGAGACTTCATTGTCCGTGTTGTTGAAGCTTCTGCAAAAATGCCAAGATAATTAATTGTGAGGTTACTTAAAATAGTCTCTAAAAACTCTTGATATTAATATCACCTCTGATGCACTAATCTTAGATTTTTTCCTTTGGGACCTACAGTTAAGATTGCTTTAGAAAATGCTGTAGTATTGTTTACATCAATTATTTAAGGTAAGAGTAAAAATCTTTGCTATTAATACTTTACATACAGTACTAGGAATTTGAACAACAATAGTATCCATTCAAAAATGTATTCAAGTAGCCATTCTTTAAGAATATAAGACGGAATTCTGATTCAATAAAGACTTTTGAATTTACATGCTGAATGTTGTGACAACTAAGAGAGTATCTGAAAGTTATTTTTTTACAAAGGCAAGAGTAAGAGTAATTTGGTAAACATATTATGACTAAGATATTTTTCTGCACTATGGGTGTTTTAGAAAACAAACTATAAAAGTTGTAAGATCAAATCAAAAAACCCCTAAATTTAAAAATTATTATTTAAAAGCTTCACAAATAATTTCTCTATATACTACCTTATATAAATTTTAAGAATGTTTATACTCTTTAGCATGCATATATGATATCTTTTTACAGACGCTTAAATTTGGTATTTTCCATAACATTGTGAAGTAGGTCGATTTCCAACAATTCTCCAAGAGAAACAAAGAACAAACTGATAGAGACTAAGGTCCTGTGATAGGTTACTGAGGACAAGAATTGAACTCACAGAGTATCAAAACCCAATAAACTGCTTTGCACACTTAAAATTTATTTGTATTTTAATACCTGGTGCTCCCTGAAAGATCTGCAAAGCAAAGCTTACACATACTTTTTACTTTTAACAATAAAATATGTGTAGCCAAAAATTAGCTGGGCGTGGTGGCGCATGCCTGTAAACCCAGCTACACAGCGGGCTGAGGCAGGAGAATCGCTTAAACCTGGGAGGCGGAGGTTGCAATGAGTGGAGATCCTGCCACTGCACTCCAGCTTGGGTGACAGAGTGAGACTTCATCTCAAAAAAAAAAAAAAAAAAATTCTGTGTAGCCAAATTTTATCTTTTTCAATAAACAATACATTAACCACTTTTCTGGTTTTCACAGTGGCCATTTACACTGCTCTGATTAAAAAGTGTATGTAGATTCCTAAATGGAATGTATCTTAAATCCCTAGCCTTCTCAGGCTAGAGGGGGATTTCACATTTTCTATGAGCTGTTGATAATTGATACATGCATGACAGCATAGCTGACACAATGAACAAACAAAGATAAACACAGCTCTCTGTTCTAAATTGTTCTTTAATGTGGTGCTTTTCTTTCTCAATTTGAAAGTGCTTTTTAGCTCTACAGCAACTACTAAGTGATAAAAGGATAAAGAAAACCTTTAATCCATATTAATTTGATAAAAAAGTCACTATCATGTGAGATATTCTACTTCAAAGGCAAAACACTTAAAATATGGCCTTTCCTCCCATATAAAATTTAAACACAAAGAAATGTTTTAATACTGAATATAATTTAAACCAGGCAATTCGGTTTGGAGGCTTGATACTCTCTAGGTAGTTTCTACTGATGTAAGGAATTTTAAAAAGATGATTTATGTTAATTTTTTATCAGAACAGAGGGGGGATTGTACATTTTCTATGAGCTGTTGATAATTGACGCATGTAGTAAAATACCATATGTGTTCTAAACTCTCCATCTTTTTGTTTAGTACAATCAAGGACTATATAGTTACTTAAATGGTTTGGGTTGTATGAGTATCAGAAATACTTTAAATTAAAAGTAAAGAAGTCAGTGATCAAAGTTCATAACTGTAATAAATAACAGCTGGCCATACCTTGTAACCCTCCCATTCCAAAGAGGTTTAGACCTGTATCTTTCACAGGCAAGTCTCCTGCAGTCTCATCAGTTGGACCAGACATGGCCTAGCTGTGGAAAAAAGAAAATTCAAATAAACTCTTTCCAAGTTATTACATTAACTATGCAATGGAATGAATCAAATAAAATGAAAAAGGGACTAGAACTTTAATGGGCATCTTATTGTCCATATGTGCTGCTTGGAGAAGATGAAAGCTTCTACTCTAAAAGTACTACTACATTCAATCATGGAGACAGTGTTCCTTTCAACAGTATATTTCCTACAGTTTGCTTAGGAAATGAGGTAAGATTATCATTTAAGAAATACCTCCTCTCCATCCCTTTCCTCTCCCCAGCCTCCAAAAGAGAGCAGGTATCTTGGAAAAAACTCAGGTCAGGAACTTGATTCAAATGGTTGCTCTATCATTAACGAACTAGTCAAGCCACCTAAACTCTCTGAGTTTCAGTCTCTCAGCTTTAAAAAGGAGAAAATAATACCTATCTCAGAGTTACTCTAAGGGTAAATGGGATGAGTAAAGTAAAAGCACTGATCACATGTGCCTGGGATGTCAATATTACTCAAATATTAATTGTCTGCTTGATGCACAAATGAGTGGGCAGTTCCAAGTTTTGTGAAAGAGGTTTCGTTGCATAAATTTACCAACTGGTTTAGGTTTTTTTTTGTGTGTGTGTCTTGCCTTTGTTGCCATGAGGCTTAGGTTCCGCCCAGAGTTCAACTACTTCAACATATAGGCTGTCTAGCTAATTCTGGTATTTTTATAGTTTCTATTCTTTACAGAAATGCACACAGTAGCTTTATTTTGAATGTGGATATGAGTGGTCCACACAGTATCTAGTATGCAAAAATAAAGGATTTTATATTTTCATTTCAATCTACCTAGTAAGCTAAATGCAAACTGTGAATGAAGATACTCTAAAGGGCAGAGTTCTTAAGCTCTAGGATATTGGTTCTAGAATGTAAAGACCAAGAGAGTAGCAAGTTTCATTGTCTTCTTCACCTCTGTACTCTTTGATGCTAGCATAAAGCTTAGTGCATTCTGAGAGCAGGCATTCATTAAATAGTTGTTGAGTGAGTGAATGGAGTCCGTGGGGTTTCAGGGTCTGTGAACCCAGAGATGGTTTACCAAATTTTGTATGTATACGTATATATATAATATCTTTTAAGGAGGGTTCATAACTTTTATTATAACTCACAAATGGTGGAGAACCATTGCATTTTGCTGTTACAGAAACAGCTAACAGACAAATCCTTGGGAGATCATCTACTTCTTTTGGAAGTACTGCTATAGAAAAGGTCAATTTTTAGGATCCTGTTGACACACAGGCCCATGTACAAAAATGATTAGTTTTCCATGACAGAATTAAGGTCACTTTAAAAATAATGAGAATGATGATAATGATGATGATGATGTTGATGGTGTTAACATTCATTGAATGCTTATTATGTGCCAGGTACTGTTCTAAGTGCTCTGTTATAGGAATTAATGAAGTGTCTCGCCATATCCTTGTGAGGTTGTTACTCAAATGATTACCGCTTTACAAATGAGGAAGCTGAGACACAGATTAGTTAACTAAGGTAGTAGTTGGAAGTATTAATAGTTGTGTCTGGTGATATTTTTGGTTGTCACAACAAGGAAGGGGGATGCTACTGGTATCTAGTGAGTAGAGGCCAGGGATGATGTTAAATATCTTACAGTGCTTAGGAGACATAATAATGAATTATCCAGCCCAAAATGTTAATAATAGTGTGGAAGCTGAGTAATCCTGCACAACGCTGCAATGCCTCTCCAACACCATCTCATGTTATCCTTCTTTGCTCAGTATGCTTCACCTACATTATTCTTTACTTTCCTCGAACCCCCCACACCCTTGTGTACTCAAGGCCTTTGTATTAGCTGGCTCCTCAGTCTTTGGAGTTCAGCTCACTTCCTCAGACAGGCTTTCCCTGACCATCCTATGTTAGAGTAATCTTCCTTACATTTCTTCACTGTTTATTTCTTTTCTTTTCTTCTTTTTTTTGAGACACGGTTTTGCTCTGTTGTCTGGGCTGGCCTGGCATTCATGGGTTCAAGTGATCCTCCCACCTCACCCTCCCAAGTAGCTGGAGCTACAGGTGCGTGCCACCACGCCTGGCTTGTTTCTCTTATAGCAACAGTCTCTATCTGAAATTATCAAATAAATTATTGTTTGTCTCCATGAAAAAGGGATAAACATCTTGAGACGGGTATTAGTCTTGTTCACAGCTGTTCAGGAACAGTGCCTGGTACAGGGTAGGAACCAACATTAATATATATTGAATGATTGGCTGGGCGCGGTGGCTCACACCTGTAATCCCAGCACTTTGCGAGGCCGAGACGGGTGGATGACTTAAGCTCAGGAGTTCGAGACCAGCCTGGCCAACATGGTGAAACTCCGTCTGTACTAAAAATACAAAAATTAGCTGGGTGTGGTGGCGCACGCCTGTAATCCCAGCTACTCGGGAGGCTGAGGCAGGAGAATCGCTTGAACCCGGGAGGAGGAGGTTGCAGTAAGCTGAGGTCTTACCACTCCACTCCAGCCTGGGCGACAGAGCAAGAACCTGTCACACACACACACACACACACAAGAATAAAGAAAAAATATTTATTTGAATGAATAAATGAATACCAGGCACTGAGATTAAAATGGCAAGCAAAATCCCCACCTTTATGAAGCTAGCAAGTTATGGAGGTAATCAGATGATAAACAAATAATATATAATTAAGCAAACAATAGAACACTCAGGAGTTTTAGGGTCAACCAACCAATTCCTAATCCAGGGAAAATGAGCAAACTGTGTTAGGGACCTACAACTTGCAGGATCTGGATAGAGATGGCAATTAGCAGCATCAACTCTCACCTTCATGGCTGGGATACATTTCAGGTTGGTCCTGGATGTGAGGATAAAGGGCGGGCTGTGATTCAGGCCTGAGGATGTGGAGGTGTCTCGGGCTGGGCTGCTTTCACGCAAGCAGAACTCCAGGGCCTTCTCCAGACCGCAGAGCGGACCCTAGGACCCTGGCCCGCGCTGCAGTGGGGAGGGTCCGCAACCTCCACCCACCCCCATGCTCTCGCATCCTCCCGAGTACTCACCGCTCCACTGGCCCTGCAGCTAGCTACCGTTGCTATAGCGCCGACAGCGTGGCGGGCGGCTGGCCGAGAGGAGCACGGGAGAAACATGGTAGGCACCCGTTGCCTCCTGGGAAATGTAGTTCTCCTTGGACTCCAGCCTGTTTGCTCGCGGTGTAGAGGACTACGCTCTTCCAGCAGTCGGACCTGGGAAATTCTCCTGTTCTAAATCCCGAGGCACTCGCGGGCGTCGCCGCGGTGCATTCTGGGAGTTGTAGTTTTCTCCACTCTGAGGGCGAATGGCCCCGGACGGGAGCAGGACGCTGAGAGAACTACATGCAGGAGGCGGGGTCCAGGGCGAGGGGATCTACGCAGCTTGCGGTGGCGAAGGCGGCTTTAGTGGCAGCATGAAGCGCACCCCGACCGCCGAGGAACGAGAGCGCGAAGCTAAGGTATGTGGGGCTCCCGGGGCTTGGGGATCTTCGTGCGCTGTGAGCTAGTATCAGGGAACCGGAAGGGCTTGGTTTGATGGCGAGCGGATGCACAGTGTTAGGCTAAGGGATGACAGGGCCTTGTCAGCAAGGGACCTGGAGACATTGGAGGGGGTGTTACAAATTCTTCTTCAGGATGCAGGCCAAGTCTTGTTGGATCGGCTCAAAAATGAGAAGCAGGATACCCATTTCCTTGTCCTTCCTCTGCACCTATTCCTTGGTTAAATTTGTAGCCATCTCTGTGCCTCAGTTTACCGGATTCTCAGGTGACTGTGATCATACCAGCTGTGCTTTCTCATAATGGTCTCTGAGGACTGAGATCGTCTTAGATGAAATATCTGTGCGGTCAGCTGTGTTTCTTTGGAACAATTGTCTCAGTGACCGGCTGATAACAGTTTGTGTCTTTCAGCGCGCTGTGGATATGAATCTTTAACTACATTGCTCCTCTCTACCTTTGGTGTTCAGTTTCCGGTAGTTGCCATTCCATGGGATGACCATAATAATGGCAACAGCGATTTTAAAAAGCATTTACTGTGGGTCAGGCACTGAGTTAGGTGCATAATATTTAAATTTTTTCATATCATTGTCACAGCAGATTACAAGATAGGTATTATACAGATGGAGTATAAACAACAGCCCTGCTTCACAGATGAAGAACTGAGACTCAGAAGCATTGAGTGTTTTCCTTTCTCTCATTCTCAAAGTCAGATCCTGTTGATTTGTGTACGTGTATTGGGAATCCGTCCACTTTTTTCTCCCACCTCCACTACCTTGGACCAAGCTACCATTATCTTTTTAATGGACTGTTGGAATAGCCTCTTGATTGGCCTATACTCACTCTACACCCTAACTTAACTCTTCTTCCACCTTCTCTCCCTTCCCCCAACTACCATTCTCTTCTGCACACCATAGAGTAAGATCTTCATGAAATGCAAATCTAATTATGTCCCTTTCCTTTCTCCTTACTCTGCCAACCACCTGTTTAAAAATATTCCATGGCTTTCTGTTGCTCTTAGGATAAAGACAAAACTTCACATTGCCTGCAAGATCCTGCGTGGTGTGGACCCTACCTGCTTTCACAACCCCATTGGACATGACACTCTGCTGTCTGCCTCCCAGTCACTTTGGCGTCTTAAAAGTCACTCTTCCCTGTACTTCATCTGGCTTCAGGGCCTTTGCACACGTTATTTGCTGCCTACTATATGTTAGGCAAATATTGGCAGTGAATATCAGTGTTAAATAACATAGACACAGTTCTTGCTTTCGTAGAATTTCATCTTACAAGTGAGTCTGTTTTAGGGCAGTGCACGTAAGGATTTAAAATTTAAAATCTGCTCTATATTGACTTGAGTTATCGCAGTATTTCATAAGGGACTGGAAGTTTTCATGCTTGAGTCTGCAAATGATGTGGATAATATACTAAAGATAAGCACAAAGAGGGTGACTCTTCTGCTTTAGTCTACAAAGAAACAAATGTTGCAAAGAAACAAATGTTGCCTCATGGTGTTGTGCACGATGTCTTTCTCATCTTTCAGGTTTATTTTTCAAGTAATTCATTTATTCTGTGAAGATTTATTGAGCACCTATTATTTGCCATACGTTGGGAGTATAATTTTGGCTAAAATAGAATCCCTGCATGAAAGGAGCTCTTACTCTGTTGAAACCATAACTGTTGCCTGTGAGGTAGTTATTAGTGTCATCTATATTTTAGAGATGTAGAAATTGAGACTTGCAGGTAAATCGTGACTTGATCAAGGCCACTTGGTTGCTAAGTGGAACTAGCGCTCTGAGCCAGGTCTTCTGACTCCAAATTCAAGGCTTTTTCCATTTTCTGCTTGTGAAACATGTTGAATTAGTAGAGCAAGTTGTCTTCCTTTTTTCTTTAACAAATTTGCTCTTCATTTAAAATTTGTTTGCTTAATATTATTGGTTAGAACAAAGTATAAGTAGTTGTTTTAAATCTTAAATGTAAAATGTCCAATGGCTCATGAATTATTTTCTCTTTTTCTAATCAATTTTATTGAGGTATAATTTACATACAGTCATTTGCAACCATTTCTGTGTACAATTTGATGCCTTTTGACAAATGTATATACCTGCAAAACCACGACAATGGGAATAGCGAACATTTCTCTCCTTCTCAGTTCCCTCCCTCCACCTCGGCCCCCAAGCAACCACTGATACGTTTTTTGTCTCTGTAGATGCATCTGTATTTTCTAGATTTCATATAAGTGGAAGCATACAGTGTATAATTTTGGGTCTTTTTTTTCATTCAGCGTAATGATTTTTGTTTTTTTTTAATAGAGATGGTGTCTTGCTATGTTGCCCAAGCGGGTCTGGAACTGCTGGGCTGAAGCCATCCTCCTGCCTCTGCTACCCAAAGTGTTGGGATTATAGGCGTGAGCCACTGTGCCTGGTCAGCATAATGATTCTGAGATTAATCCATGGTGTTGTATGTATCAATAGTTTGTTCCTTTTTGTTGCAGATTAGTGGCCCACTGTATGGAGATACCACATGTTGTTCATTCATTCACTTGTTGCTGGACCTTAGGATTGTTTCTGGTTTTGGACCCTTATGAAAAAAGCTGCTTTGACCATTCGTGTATGAGTCTTTCCATTTTCATTTCTGTCAAAAAAAGCTGCTATGACCATTCATGTAAGAGTCTTTCAGTTTGCATTTCTGTCGGGTAATGCCCAGGAGTAGATTTGCTTAGTTATAGGGGAGTTCTTTGTTTAACCTTATGAAGAAATTGTCAGTTTTCCAAAGTGATTTGGCCATTTGTTTTAGTTTCCTATGGCTGCTGCAACAAGTTACTACAAACTTGGTGGCTTAAAACAACAGAAATTTATTCTCTTTCAGTCCTGGAGATGAGGCATTGAAATCAAGGTGTCAACAGGGCCATACTCCCTTTGAAGGAGTCTAGGGGAAACTCCTTCCTTGCCTCTTCCAGCTTCTAGTGGTCCCTGGTGTTCCTTGGCTTGTGGTAGCATCACTTCATAACTTCTCCGCTTCCATCTTCACATGGCCTTCTTCTCTCTGTTTCTGTGTCTCAAATCTCTCTCTCCTTTCTCTTAAAAGGATGCCAGTTATTGGATTAGGACCCATCCTAAATCCAGGATGATCTTGAGGTCCTTAAGAGCCTCAACTTAATTACATTTGCAAGGACACTTTTTCCAAATAAGGTTACATTCACACTTGCCGGGTTTCTGGATTTGGACATACCTTTTTGGGGGATAATATTCAAATGCACTGCACCCTTTTACATTCTTACCAACTGTTGGTGGGAACGTAAAATGAGAGTTCTACTTGTTTCATATCCTTGCAATGCTTGTCAGTCTTTTACATTTTTACCATTCTAGTAGGTGTGCAGTGATATTTGTGATTTTAATTTGCATTTCAGTGATGTCTAATGATGTTGCATATCTCTCTTTTTGTAAATCTTTATTGAGGTATAATTTACATACCGTAAAATTCACCTGTTTTCAGTGTAGGACTTAATGGTTGGTAGCATATTTGCAGAGTTGTGTAACTATCACCACAGTCTTATTTTAGAACAGTTCCCTTCCAGAAGAAACTGTATTCATTTGCAGTTATTTCCCAATTCTGCTTCATCCCTAGGGAACCATGAATCTACTCTGTTCTTTAGATTTGCCTTTTCTGGACTTTTTGTAAAGATGGACTCATACAATATGTGGTCTTTTATCTTCGGCTTCTTTCACCCAGGATGTTTTTGAGGTTCATCCATGTTACAGCATGTATTGGTACTTTGTTCCTTTTTATTACACAATAGATAGAATTCCAGTGTCAGGCCTAGTGCAATGGCTCATGCCTGTAATCCCAGCACTTTGGGAGGCCAAGGCAGGTGGATCACCTGAAGTCAGGATAACTTAGATCAAGACCAGCTTGGCCAACATGGTGAAACCCTGTCTATACTAAAAATACAAAAATTAGCCAGGAGTGGTGGCACATGCCTGTAATTCTAGCTACTTAGGAGGCTGAGGCATGAGAGTCACCTAACCTGGCAGGCAGAGGTTGCAGAGAGCCCAGATTGTGCCACTGCATTCCAGCCTGGGTGACAGAGTGAGACTGTCTCAAAAAAAAAAAAAAAGAATTCCAGTGTCAGGATATACCATGTTTTGTTTATCTCTTCACCAGTTGATGGATATTTGATTTGTTTCTACATTTTGACCATTATGAAAAATGCTACTGTGAACATTTGCACCCTAGTTTTTGTGTGGATGTGTTTTCATTCCTCCTGGGTAGATACCTAGGAGTGGAATTACTGGTCATATGGTAAATCTATGTTTAAAATTTTAAGAAACTGACAAACTGTTTACTTGTGTGGTTACACCATTTTACATTCCCCACTAGCCATTTTGAGGGTTACAATTTTGCCACATCCTTGTCAACACTTGTTATTGTCTGTCATTTCTATTGTAGCCATCATAGTGGGTGTGAAGTGGTATCTCATTGTGGTTTGATTTGCATTTCTCTGATGGGTGATAATGTTATGCATCTTTGTATGTGCTTATTGGACATGTATGTATCTTCTTTTATGAAGTATCTGTTCAAAATCTTTGCCCATTTTTTTGTTGGATTGTTTGTGTTCCTATTATTAAGTTTTATGAGTTCTTTATATTTTCTAGATATAAATCCTTTGTTTACTATGTGTGTTGCAAACGTTATCTTCCATTCATCTAGGTTACTTAATAGTTTTTAAGAAAGGTCCAATTTATCAATGTTCATTTTGATGATTCATGCTTTTTGTGTCATGTCTATGCAATCTTTATCCCAAAGTCACAAAGATTTCTTGTTTGCTTTTCAAATTAAACTTTATCATCTCCATAATGGGTACTTAGTTTTTATTTTTCTTTTCTCTTTGAAATAACTTAGACCGTAGTTTCTTCCTTGCGATTGCTTATGCTATAGACTTTTATGCTGTTTCCAAGTCTGGAGGGTGAATAAGAAGGTTACACCAAATAGCTTCCTATGATTAACATTTATCTAACTTGTGTTCAGCATATGAGAGTACTATATGGTATTCATGCATTTTTAAAATGAACTTTTCTTATAAGGCATATAGTAGAATAGTCCAGATTAGGATTTGATGGTTTGAGTTAGAACCATGGCGTCTACTATTTCCTTACTGTTGGGATAGGGGATTCATACCCTGTACCTCAGTTTCTGCAGTCATAAATGAGGTTAAGAATAGCTGCTTCTGTGGGTTGGTGTGAGGACCCAGTGTGATTAGGTCTAGCTGCTATCCCAGGAATAGAGTAGCATGCCCTTGCTTGAGTTTGGTGGTTTCAGGGTTCCTCTGCTGGGGTGGGGCTGGCCCTATGCATTTTTTCTCAGATGTTATAATTTATTATTTTGAATGATTTAAAACTTATTGAAGAGCAAGAGTAGAATCTAGAGCTCTCATAGACCTGTTGTCCATATTCACAGGTTAATATCTTGCTGTGTTCACTTGATTGCTCTCTCTCTCTTGCCATATATATCCATATGAACAATTATTTTTTTAATGAACCATTACAGAGTAAGTTGGAGACATCAGTCCTCTTTACCTCTAAATAGTTCAGCATATATGTCCTAAGAACATGGACATTCTCTTACATACAAATACAAACACAGTCAGTTGTTAATTTCAGAAAAAGTTAATGTTGATATAATGCCATTATTTCATCCAAAGTCCATATTCAAATTTTGCTAATTGTCCTAATAATGAATTTTATAACATTTTTTCCTGGTCCAGTTTCCATCTGGATCGCATGTTACCTTTCATTGTCAGGTCCCTTTGGTCCCTTCTCCTTTAATCTGGTGTCCTTTCATGTCCTTTAAATTGGTTCCTCATCCTTTTTCTTTCAAGACATTGACATTTGTGATGTGTGCAGGCTATTATTTATTTATTTATTTAGTAGAATGGCCCTGTATTCTTATTTGTCTTATGTTTCCTTATGATTGGAATCAGATTTGGCTTTTTTTTTTTTTTTTTTTTTTTGAGATGGAGTCTCACTCTGTTGCCCAGGCTGGAGTGCAGTGGCGCGATCTCAGCTTGCTGCAACCTCCGCCTCCCGGGTTCAAGGGATTCTTCTGCCTCAGCCTCTCGAGTAGCTGGGACTACAGACACATGCCACCACACCCAGCTAATTTTTGGGTTTTTAGTAGAGACGGGGTTTCACCATGTTGGCCAGGCTAGTCTCGAACTTCTGACGTAGTAATCCACCCACCTCAGCCTGCCAAAGTGTTGGGATTACAGGTGTGAGCCACCGTGCCTGGCCCAGATTTTACATTTTTGCATGTATATTTTTGAGGAAAGATGGAACCTCTAGAGGTCACATATTTACAATCCACATATGCATCCTGGCCGTAGGTAAGTTTCGGCCCAAACAAACTGAAAGTTGTTTCAGAATTATTTTCTAATATTTAAAAATTGAGAGATTTTGCATAAACATCTGGATGTCTGACTCTCTTGAAAAACTAGAGTATCTGGTAACACTGGGCATGCATTTTCCTAACTAGAATTGAATAGTGGCTTCCCTTTTAGGCAGGAAATACGCTTTCCATTTTTCTGTCATCCAGTTTTGCCCTTTCAGTCACAAAATAGTGGTGTAGTGTGGGGCTTTAGATACAGACTCCTGAAATTGAATTCTGCTCCCTCGTTTACTTGAGCAAGCAATTTAACTTCTCTGAGTCTCTGTTTCCTCATCTATCAAATTGGAGTGATATGGTTCTGGTAGGGATTGAGATATTATATAGCACATAAAACATTGCTGGCACACAGTAAAAACAAACATTGTGGCCGGGCGCGGTAGCTCAAGCCTGTAATCCCAGCACTTTGGGAGGCCAAGATGGACGGATCACGAGGTTAGGAGATCGAGACCATCCTGGCTAAAACGGTGAAACCCCGTCTCTACTAAAAAATACAAAACACTAGCCGGGCGTGGTGGCGGGCACCTGTAGTCCCAGCTACTCAGGAGGCTGAGGCAGGAGAATGGCGTAAACCCGGGAGGCGGAACTTGCAGTGAGCTGAGATGACGCCCCTGCCCTCCAGCCTGGGTGACAGAGCGAGACTCTGTCTCAAAAAAGAAAAAAATAAAATAAAATAAAAAAATAAACATTGTTATTATCACCATCTTCTTATCATCATCATCATCCTCATCATCATTATCACCATCATAACCACCACCTGCACTACTGCCTATCTGACCCCAGTAGATATATATTTGGTATATATATATATGTGTGTGCGTATGTATTCTGATCCCAGGACATTTATTCTGTAAACTTACGTTGAGTGTCTAGTCAAGTGGATTTTCTCAACTGGGGTTCCATTAACTTATTTCCCATGCAGCCAGAATGGTACTAGTTTTTTACCACCTTTCAGAAAATTGAGAATATAGTCACTCAAACCATTTTCTATGTTCTGTGGTTCAGATAAGGAACCTGATTAAGTGTTGAGCAGTGTACTTAGCACGAGGGTAAAGATGGCAGACACAGTCCCATGGAACTGGCTGGCTGGCCATGGAAGGTAAATAAGTACCAACAGTAGAGTGGTGAGTTTTATCACGGGAGGACATGGTAGCAAAGAGGATCTAACATGGCCTAGTAGTCATGGAATTCCTTCCTTAGAAGATCTGTTTAAAGGTGTATCCTTATGAGAGGCCTGGGATTCCTTACTGGGTTTATCAGAAACATTAAAACTGTTTCATTAGTCATAGAATAAAAAGCTATGAATGTTGAATTCCAAGTTAGCTTCAAAGACTCTTATGCTGGCTTAGGTTAGATCATTTTTAAACGATTAAAAATAGAACTAGTTTAAGTTTATTAAGGAAACGGTTATATACCTAAGAACATTTAATAATTTTGTTTGAGTAATGTACATTTTTATCAGTGAAGGAAAATATCCAGGATATATAACCTACCGTTTTAAGTAACATGATTTAAAAACTCTTCTGCTTTTGGTGATAGTTGTCTTATCAGCTTTAAATGATAAAGTTTATTGAGTTATAAAAATAATAACTTGGCCAAATGCAGTGGCTCATACCTGTAATCCCAGTGCTTTGCGAGGCCAAGGTGGAGGAGGCTCCCTTGAGACCAGGAGTTGGAGGTTACAGTGAGCTGTGATTGTGCCACTGCACTCCAGCCTGGACAACAGAGCGAGACCCCATCTCTAAATAATAATAACAATAACTCAAAAAAAGAAAGTTTGCTATTTATGTTTGTACTGACTGGGTATTTTTACCTTATTTTATATTTCAAATTTGGCATTTTATTGAGGTCCTGAGAATGTTCTTTTGGAGTCTAGTTTTATTATGGGACATTCTAGATTATGTCACCAGTTTACCTAAACTGGACACTAAATATAAGACAGTTTTGGTGTTAGGCCAAAGACCAGGGGACTTGAAAAATGAAAACCTCACCTGACAGATTCTACTCTGTTTGTTTTCCTTCTTCCCGAAATCCATTATTATTTTTTGCTTAATCTCTTCTTCAATATATGGGTAAGCCTTTAATCACTGTTTCGGAGGTTCAGTTGACTTCTGTAAATGGACGAAGAGTTAGTGTATTTGATCATAACTTCCAAACCACTTTAAATACTGTAACTTACTTGAAAATTAACTAGCTAAACTACCAAGTAACAGTGAGTTCTTGTTACTTTCTGTTATTTCCAGGCCTGTTTCCTAACCCTCCTAGTATTGGTTTTGAAAACTAAATTAGCCATTCAAAAAAAAAAAGTCTTAGACACTTTGAGCAAACAGTAGCTTCCTTGAAGATAGCATTTGTGTCTAATTCATCTTTTCATCTCTCCATTGTACCTGGCAGGATGTCTTCCACAAAGGAGACATTAATAAGTATCTGGTGAAGAAAGATTAAATGGTTGAGAGCGGCCAGCATCTGCTATGTGATACATGTGACCTTTCATAATTATGATTCTGGATCCTTGGCTGCTGATGAGATTTATTGTGGCTGAGTTTGGCGATACAGATTTTGGCGTGTGGATGATAGTCTCCAAAAACGTAGAGATCATGTTTTTTTTTTTCAGTTTTGTCATTCACCATTTTATCCCTAGCTCTTAAGATTTTGCCAGACACATGGTAGATATTCCATACTTGTCAAATAATGAATGAATTCCCAAGAGCATCACTTGTTATTGGTCAGTAGAATTTCTAATAGTGAGAGCTGGAACCGGAATTTGAAAGAAATAATGGAAAATGGTTAATATCTTATGAATTTTAAGTTACTTAATATATCATAGGTGTGGGCATCAATTTTGAGAAACAAGACTCTTCTGTTCAACACATACTTCAGCAACTATCGACACTTGTTTTCAAGTGTTCTCTTCCAATTTTAAAATGCCAGTTCACCTTTCAGATTTAGAGTATTTTGTTGTTGTTAGTTTATTATGGTAGATTTCTTGCTGAAGTTATATTTAAAATGTGACTTCCTAACTTTTAGAGGAGGGGAACTTTTGTTAAGATGGTCCTTTTGGAACCTTAATGAAAAAACACACCTTAGAGAAGGTGAATTTAGAGTTTTGCTAAGCACATTCATTTAATCTTCTATTATAAACTGATTTTGTAATATTTTATAAAATTGTCTCACTGGTTGATTTCACAGTGTAAACTGGGAGGATTCTTAGGATTCCTTGGGTTGGGTTAGAACAGGTTGAAGAGATGAAGATTTGTGTTGGTAAGGGCTTGTTTCCAAACTTTTGTCCTTGGCATGCTGTTTGTTAAGCCATCACATGTTTGAAAGTTAAACCTTGAATTGATGCTATGGTTTGCCTTTTAAAAAATGTATTTTATTATGGTAAGAACACAACATAAGATCTACTCTCTTACCACCTTTTTAAGTGTACAATAAAGAATTGTAAACTGTAGGTACAATGTTGGATAGCAGATCTCTGGCACTGATTCATCTTGCATAATTGAAACTTTATGCCGCTTGATTAGCTCTTTCCCATCCTCCCAGCCCTGGTAATCACCTTTCTACTCTCAGATTCTATGAGTTTGACTCTTAGGCGTGCATTTTTGTTTTTGCTATAAGCATCTGTCCTGTTGCTATGCCGATCATTTATTTACTCTGTAGTTTTGGAAATGACCTGCTTCCAAAGTGACCATGCGTCTACTTATGTTAAAAAACTGCCATATGGATAAAGGGCAGTTAAGACCTTTACAACTGGTAGAAACCAAGTAGAAAATTCAGTTTGAAGGACCAAATTATGTTGCAGCTGCTCTGAGGAGGAGATTTGTTGCCAGAGCATGAGTGTTTTCATAATTGTTTGTGATCAGAAAATTCAGAGCTCTGATTTCTGCATTAGCCCTAAGTCTGCCCTTTGGCACCTTCATTTAGTGACTGGATCATTCAAGGCTGAGCCTCAAGGGCCAGCATTTCTCCAGTAATAATATAAAATGGGCTGATGTTGCAACCTTAACTCACTCTGCTGAATTGGGCATGATTAAAGTCTCAAGGCTGCATTAATATGGATTTTCTATTTCTATGTACAGCAGTCTGTTATCTCACTATTTTCCAGTTTGCCATTTTTTGAAAACAAAGATGGAAAATTCTGCTGATGATTTTTTTTTTTTGGTCTGTCAGCACAACAGCATTTTTTTTGGCTTAAGAATATGAGACTAGCACCGGGCAAATGAATGCAAACATTACAGTTTATGTGGACTGTAGCCTGTTGTCATGTCAATCTTGTTATTTAGGTAAATAGTGTGCAATTTTTCGCCGAATCAGCAGCCAATATGCTGTGAGCCATTTTTGTTTTAGTTCCATTATTGGCTGGTAACACTATTAATGAGACAATAATTGGGAAATAGTAGTCATTGTTCTCATAAAACACGATCCTTGTGTTGGAACCACAGCCAGGCAGAGGAGTTGCATATGCAGACTGCAAGGGAGGAAAGGATGAGTAGCCAGTGTTCCCAGCTTTTAAAATCATCAGACCCCTGCTGCCTAAATTGCCCCAGCTGTTAATGCTGGAACCATTACAGTAATGGACTCAGCAAATGAAGGAGAACGAAGACACGCACACTTTATTACCAGAGGGGCAATTTTCTCTTCATGTGTAATAGCAGCGGTGCCTCATATTGATCAGACCATCAAGATACTAATCCTCTGTAAAATTACTTGTTATAACTGAAAATGTGTTAATCCAAATCAGTCTGTGTCCTGACTGTCTACTTACTATTGAATACAGACTATTAGATGCTTTATTTTTCATGATTTAAAGGCTCTGTCCTGAAAATGGCTGCCTTTTCCCTTGCAACACTGAGCGCTTAATCTTAGCTATAGCCCAGGGTTGTCTTTTTGTTTTAAACAGAACATCACCCACTTAATTAAGGAGTGAGTGTCTGTCTTGCTGTCTGAGTTATGCTGGTGTTTTATGTTCCTCTGGATTTATTAAGCATCTTGTTTTACATTCAGTCTGTGGTTTGTGCTGTAAATAAAAATAGGCCCGTCTCGCACATATTAGAAATTCGCAGGTAGCAAATGTCAATAAGTACCAGGGACTTTGATTTATACTTCAGGCACCAGGTTGTGGTTTGTCGATTGAACCCATAGGCAGGATGCATCCTGGTGTCTTCTGTGGAGGAGATGTGTTTTTGCATTGTTGTCTGAGAAAGTTTATGTTTATTTCTGCATCCTTGGTTCAGTAGATTGCTTTTTAGACAATGAGGCATATCCGCTCCCCCTCTTATGTCTTGTGACAAATGACTACAGCTAAACGTTATTATGAGAAGACTCGTTAAAAACTGATGTCTGTCTTCCTGAATATTTGGAATTTTGGGAATTTTGTAAAATTCCCATTTTTTTCATTATAATCTCTTTCCACATACCTTATATGTTTATTTGTATATAGACTCAGATGCCCTCTTGGCAGTATATTTATTCTAATATGTTGTTACAGCTCGAAGCATTTGTGTGACATTCTCTGTAGAGTTCATTCAGAAATACTTAATTAGCACCCTTTGTGTACCAGGACTTGGATGACAGGCTGGAGACTTGAGGACGAGTAAGATATAATCTTTGCCATTGAGGACCTCAGTTTAGGAGGAAGACAGGCATGTAAACAAATAATTATAACAATGCAGTATAGTAAATACTAGTCTACTGTGAATGTGTCCTTCTTGGGTGCATGGGCGCAATAGTAAAATCAGCCTCACTGGTTTTTCTTGCTGTGTTATCAAAAGCAGAATTCTGACATCCACTTTGCGACTTGTTTCTGAATGACTCGTAGCTGTTTGAAAGAAATCTCTTCCTTCCTCACTGGAGACATGTTTACTACCCTAGGGGGATAGTCAAAGGAAAGATTTCCAAAAATGTTTTGATTAATGACCACATCTTTGGAAATGTATAGAGTTTCCCAAGGAGGCTACTTGAAAGGAGATAGTGCTTATGTTGTTTATGTTCTGGCATTTATGTTATAAACCAGTCTTATTGCTTTAGAGTATAGTTTATGAGGAGAAACGGTAGCCTGTGGTGGTTAAGAACATGGATTCCTTTTGCTCTGCTCTTTACTGGCTGAGTGATCTTGGGCAAGTCACCTAATCTCCTTGAGCCTCAACCTTCATCTGTAAAATGGGGATCATAATAGTTGTGAAGATTAAATGATTTAATATATGTAAAGCATTTAGAATATTGTTGGGGTAAGTGCTGTATAAGGTTAGTTATTATTACTATGCATGTGACTATTAAAATAATGAAATTATTTTTCATGTGCAGCTCATGAAAGTCAGCTTCATAAATATAGAACCACACCGTATATATAAGCATATGGTATATGAGATAGAGAAGCATTTCTTAAATTTCTTAATGAATTTTTTTTCTTATTTTATTTTAGAAAAATTTTTTATTTTAGAAAAACTAACAAATATGGAAAAATATGAGGCAGAAAAAAGTCTCATAATTCTTCAGAGATAAATACTGTTTACAAAGATATATTTTAAACAAAAATTAGAATGATAATGTGTATATTTTTTACTCTGCTTTTTTTACCATCCAGTACATAATGAATATTTTTTCATATAATTCCAATTGTATAGTATTTTATCATATGGATTTTTTTCCATTCTATCATAGGTTATCCTTTAGTGAACATTCTTGTACATAAATCTCTGCAAGTCTTTGGAATATTTCATAGGATAAATTAAAAGGAGAATTGTATGGGCTAACTTTTGTTAAGATTTTTGCTTCTCATTATCAAGTTTCCAGGGAGGTAATGCCAGTTTCCAATTTAAGAAGCAATATATGAGAGTGCTTATTGGTACATCCACTGTTAACACCGGGAATTATCAGAAAACAAAAATATTTGCCAATTTGGAGGAGAAGTAGGAACTTGTGGAGGTAATTTGTATTTTCCTAATTATTATATTTGGTTGAATTTCCTCCCACCATTTATATTGGCAAAATATAGTTCTTTTGTGATTTGTTTATTCATACAGGCTTTGTTCATTTCGCTAACGTGTTTGTCTTTTCTTACTGATTTGGAAACATATTTTGTAGATTAGGGATGTTATTTACTAATCATGTGATAGAAAGATTTTTCTAGTTTGTTTATTGCCTGACTATATTTTTGTTATTCAGAAGTTTTCCTTCATTTATAATTAGAAAAACATTTTCCCCCTCAGTATTAGATTAACAGTCATTTACATGTTCTTCTGGTTATTAATATTTTATATTTTTTTCTTATAATTGTTAAAATGTGTCTAGAATTTGTTGGTGTTATGGTATGGAGTAGATGTGGAAATTTTTCTTCCCCAAGGCTGATGAGATATTGCTGCTTGCATTTACTGACTTATCTTTTACGTACTGATTTGAAGGCTTAAATAATCAGATCTGCTTTTTATCCTGTTTGTTTTTACTTTGATACATCATTTTAACTGCCATAGTTTTATAATATCTTTCTATATTTGGCAGCATAAGGCCCCTATAATTAGTCTTTACTTTCAAAAATTCCGTGGCTCATCTCTTGCATGGAGAAGACAACCTAAATTTTTTCCCAGGTAAATTTAAAAATCACTTTGTCAAGGTCCTCCATGTGCCCTGCCAGTCTGTTGCTATTTTAATTGTTATTGCATTAAAAATATACATTAATCTGGAAATAACTGAAATATTTATGGTAAATAATTTTTCTCATTCAGTAATTATCTGTCTCTACATTTTTTTAAGTTTTATGATCTTCAGAAAGTTTTGTAATTTTGTTCAGTTGGGAACTATTTATTACTTTATGTAAAATACATGGGTATTTTATATTTTTGATTACTATTTTTTGGTTACTATTGCAAATGGGATATTTAAAAATTGTGTTTTTTAAATGATACTTAAGAAAGTTTTTTATGTGTGTGCTATTTTTGTATTTGGCCACAATACAGAATGTGTCCTTATCATTCTAATATTTTTGGATGATTTTCTTGGGTTTTCTGGATATATACGAGGTAGATCATCTAATTTCTGCAAATATAATTTGTTTTTTCCTCTTTCAGTAATTATACTCTCCTGTCTTTTTTTTCTTCCATTATTACCTTGTCTAGAACCTCCAGTCGGTAGCAGTTATAGCAGATAGTCATGTCTTCAACAGTTATACTTTGGGATTCTAATATTAAGTAAAGTGGTAGTTGTTGGCAGTTATCTTTGATTCTTACTTTTTTTTTTTTTTTTTTTCCCCCAGGGGCTGAGGTTGAATTTTAATGAATTTTAGGAACGTTTTTTGGATATCTGTTTAGATGGTAGTATCTTTACTTCTCCTGATAAAATGTAATTTATTAGACTTTCTAATTATGGTTCCTTGGGATAAAGCCTACTTGCTTGTATTATATAGGTCCTTTAATATATTGCTGAATTCAACTTTTTAGTATTTCAATTAGGAAAGTAAGATGGGTCAGTACAGCGATTCTTATGGAAACTGCAGAGTGGTACTCCAGGGGCTGAGGGTACATCAGAATCTTTGAATGGGTCCTGTATAACATACATGTTGAACGTAATTCAAGCTACAGTTTGTAAAGCCTAATAAAGCATTTTTGGCTGATGGGGATAAGATCACAGTAGAAGAAGGTAAAGTGAGTAAAAATACTGAGAAACTGCTTTGTGTGCTTTCTTTTTGTCAAATTTGGTATCATATTATGCTAGTGTCATGAAATGACTTGCAGAATTTTCCTCCTCCTTCTCTGCTTAGGAGCCATTTACAAAGCATCAGGATTATTTGCCTGTTGGGAGTTTGAACTTTACTTCTTCTTTTTCTTTTTCTTTCTTTCTTTTTTTTTTTTTTGAGCAGAGTCTTGCTGTGTCACCCACGTTGTAGTCTTGGCTTACTGCAATCTCTGCCTTCCAGGCTCAAGCAGTTCTCCTGCTTCAGCCCCTTGAGTAGGTGGGATTGCAGGCGTGCACCACCATGCCTGGCTATTGTCTATTTAGTTTAATTCTTGAGTAAATTTTTGTCATTATATCTTAGCAGGGCAGAGTTTTACATTTATTGACATGGCATTGAACATAACATTCTCTGGTTTACTAGGGTAGAATTGAGTATAGTTTTATAATTTTAAAAATTTCATATTCACCTTTTCCATCTTCTTTTGAATTATAACTTTGTATATTCATGTCTTCTCTTTAAAAATTGACTGTATTTGCTGGTAGTCTGTTTTTTTTTTTTTTTTTTTTTAAACAAGCTCTTGAATTTGTTTATGCTCTAATTCATTAATTTCTACCTTTGTTTTTATTGCTTTCTTTGTCCTGCATTGCCTGAGCTGCTTTTGGCAACATCTTGAGATGAATGCTTACTTAGTTCATTTTTATTCTTTTTTGTTTAATGTGGAAAGTATTTCAAAATCTTGAAGTAGTTTTCTCTTTTCTGTTTCTGTATCAATTTGTGCATGTTTTCGTAGCACTTATTCAGTATTCTAATGATTTTTTCATTTTCTTTCTCATAGCTTAGTTATACAGACTGTATTTTATTTTATTTTTGTACCCCAATGTCCACAGACTTTTGAACACAATAGGCACTGAACTAATGTTTCCTGAATGAATACCATGAATACCCCCATTCCCCTTTCACTCCACACAAGTAGTAAGTAGCCTGCTATAGTTAGTGGAAGTTTAGTCTTCCAACTACCAGTGCACATCACCGGTAGCTGGAGGGCTAAACTTGGAGTCTCACATACGCCACTTACTAGACATTACCTTGTATGAGTCCTCCAATCTCTGTGATGTTTCATCTGTAAAATGGGGATAATAACTCTCTTCCCAGCTTCATCTGAGATGTCATCAATATAATAAATGTAAAAGCACTTTGAATACTAACAATGTTATGTAGATATAAATATGATTTAAAATAGGTTTTTAGCATTCTTATCTCATCCACCACTTCTCCCCCTCTCCACCATGTAGAAATTATCAAGTTTTTAGGAACAGAAATTTATTTTTAAGTAGACAATATTGTACATATTCATGGAGTACATAGTGTTTTGATACATATCGTGTATAGTGATCAGATCAGATCAGCATAATTAGCATATTCATCATCTCAGACATTTATTATTTCTTTGTGTTAGAAACACAGAAACTTAAAAAGATATATATATGTGTATATATATATATCTGTGTCTTCTGAAGTATCTAGCACAGAACTTTGTTGACAGATATACAGTAAATGTTTGTCGATCGAATGTTTTCTGAGATGTACTTTTCTTTTCCATTTTTTTTTTCTTTGAGACAGGATCCTGGGTCCTGCTCGGTCACCCAGGCTGGAGTGCAGTGGCGCAGTCATAACTTACTGTAGCCTTGACCTCCTGGGCTCAAGCAATCCTCCCACTCCAGGATCCTCAGTAGCTGAGACTACAGGTGTGCGCCACCAAACCTGGCTAATTTTTGTACATTTTATAGAGAACGGGTCTCACTATGTTGCTCAGGCTGGTTTCAAACCCTTGGGCTCAAGCTATCTGCCTGTCTTGGCCTCCCAAAGTCCTAGGATTACAGGTATGAGCCACTGTACCTGGCCTGAGACCTACTTTTCAAACATGAATTACTAAGTGGTCCTCAATTGGACCAAGACCTAGGAGCCTTGCCCCAATCACGTTGCTTCTCCCAGTTTACTTGGGTTGACCTAGACAGCTACATCAACACACAGTCTAGTGAAATGCACATGTGTAACTTGAGGATGTCAACCTTTTGGCACCATCTCATTTTTTCTGCAGAAGATCGACTAGAGACATTATACTCTGTTCCTGAAGTATAGACTAATAAAATAGTGGCGTTGATACAGATTGATAACAAATTATAAAATTGGTAAAACAATTTTCTATTTTTATACAATTTAGGACAGCTATTAATATTGTTAAAATTTTTTTCTCAATTGGATGAAAAATAAATGTATGATTATTCCTTCCCTTTCAATTGCAGTTACATTACATTTTCATTGTTTCTCTTGCACTGAGATTTATTTTTATTTTTAATTTACTTTGTTCGTTGCTATGGAAGGGTGATAATTGTATCAAGTAAGTCTCTTTTACTTACCTGAGAGTTCCCATGTTCTTTGGGGAAATAAATATCATCATATAAGTCGGTCTTAGGTTAACAGGTTGTTTTAAAATTGCTAAACACTGTCTAAATGCAGAGTGGTAGTATTTTCTGGGTAGGTATTACATACTCTCTTTTCGAATATTGGTCACTGAAGGATTTCACAAACCACTGACATTTCAGCATTATGACATTTCAGCATTATGAAGAGCAATGTGCTCTTCTCACCCTCTGCCCCCATATTTTTTTTAAACCATTCATTGCAGTAGGAAAAACTATAATTTTTTGAAAACAGAGATACTTACCCTTTACACAGCTTTTAAAGATTTCTGGGAGACTTCATATCTCAGATAATTGATGGTAAATTCTGCTTGGTTTTTTATAAGCTCAAACTTGGGAGATCTACAGAAAGAGTTTCATCTGAGAAATAAAAACTATTTTATTTATTTATTTATTTTTTATTTATTTGTTTGTTTTTTTTTTGAGACGGAGTCTCGCTCTGTCGCCCAGGCTGGAGTGCAGTGGCCGGATCTCGGCTCACTGCAAGCTCTGCCTCCCGGGTTTACGCCATTCTCCTGCCTCAGCCTCCCGAGTAGCTGGGACTACAGGCGCCTGCCACCTCGCCCGGCTAATAAAAACTATTTTAATGATTGTATGATCCACCAGACCCTGAGGTCTTTTCTTAAGTCCCTCCTCTTTCATGAAGCGTTTGAGGATTATTCCCTTCATCTCTTTCCTTACCGACTTTATTTCCTATGTCAAAAAGTATGATACTAACGGTAAGTTTGTGTATGGTACACTTACTGGTGTATGGTACACTTACTGGTGAATGGTGGTTGACATTAGGTCATATTACATTTTACATTTTATGATTGCTTATATATAGTAGTGTTTTATACAAACACAGTAATTCTCATTTCCCTATGGGGATTATGAGATCCCTCTGGCTGACAACACTGATATAAATTTATTTTTTGTGTCTAGTAAGATGCTACAAATGTAGTTGACTCTCAGCATTTCTTGTCAAATGGAAACATATATAGACTGGAAGTTAAGCTTTGTGTTTTTTTTTTTTTTTTTTTTTAACTTTACTGAACAGTTATTTAACCTTAACTGTCAATCTGCTCTTCATCACCAATAGAAAATATTTTGCTTAGAAAATGTTTTGTGTAGGCCAGGCGTGGTGGCTCATGCCTGTAGTACCAGCACTTTGGGAGGATGAGGTAGGTAGATCACAAGATCATAGTTCGAGACCAGCCTGGCCAACATGGTGAAACCCCATCTCTACCAAAGATACAAAAAATTAACTAGGCGTGGTGGTGTGTGCCTGTAATCCCAGCTACTTGGGAAGCTGAGGCAGGAGAATCGCTTGAACCTGGGAGGCAGAGGTTGTAGTGAGCTGAGGTTGTGCGATTGCATTCCAGCCTGGGTGACAGGGTGAGACTCCATCTCAAAAAAAAAAAAAAAAAAAGTTTTGTGTAAAACCGTATGCCAGAATAGATCTAAGGAAACTGCATTTGTAGCCATAGGAGAAATCGTAGATTTTGGTGGCCCTTTACCTATTTGTTTTTTAAAAGAGTTATGTCTGAACCACCTATGTGTCTCGATTCATTTTGCCATTTCATCTACTGCTCTTCCTCCTGTTTTTATTTAAGACTATAAAGTTACTTTAGTGTAACTGCTGCTGTCACCTTTGCCCTTAGCTAATCAAATAGTTTACCTTGAGGGAAGCATTTATCTCCCACTTTCATTATTATTATTTTTGTAGCTGTAAAGATATATATTTTATGTCTGCAGAAGGCTGTAACACTGAAACGAGGTATTGATCTGCTGTATTTAGCAATTTCTTTCCACCTTGCCATCAATAGCATGTCAGCATCTGTCTGTACCGTGGTTGACCTCACAAATAGCTCTTTATGCTCCCATTGGATTCAAATGATATAGTATGCTGAAAACTAAATCAATGAATGATTATAAAGTTTTTAGTATTATTTCATGACCTGGAGGCAACTGGTACCCCTTGCACTGACAGTTCAGTGTACAATGAATATGGTAAAATGAGTGTGTCTAGCCTTTGTTCTACTGAAAGGAGGAAAACGGGTCACCTGGTTGGGTCAGCTCATACTTCTAATGATCTCAAAACACTCAGGCACTTCAGTTAAGCATCTCACTTTACAGAATCAGGCAGAGAGAAGAGCAAGACTCCCATTTAACTTTATTCCCCATGCCTCATCACAAGTATGTAGCAAATGTTTCTAAAATTATTTGAGCTCTAATCATATAGGCTTTTGCCTTCATTTATAAAAGAAAGACAAAAACCTAAAACTAGATGCTTTGTCACTCTGTCACCAAGGATCTAACGAAAAGACACATGGTAGAAGGAGGGAGAGTGGTAACCTTGGTTTAGGTCTAAGGGGACTCTTGATTGCTGTCAGCACCTGGAACAAATACCAGGATAGGGTTGTTGGGGCCACATTTTCCATTTGTGGGAGTTCCTACTCACCTCCACTGATCTGTGGAACACCGAAATAGCAGGAGCCACTCATTTGCCTGCTTTTGGATGTTGCTGAATTCCGCATCGTCTTGAAAAGTTCTTCCCGAATCATGCTTTCAGATGAAAGATGTTTTAGATATTAAACTTGACATTTGGGACATATAGAAAGATAGAACCGGGTGATGGTGGGTGAACAGGGAAAGTAGAACCCAGCAGTTGTCATCCTGATCTTTTGAGGATATGAATCAAATCTATTTCTTTCTAAGAAATGCCATCCTGATGTACTCCTTTGTCCACCAGAAAGTTTGACAAGGAGTATTGGGGAGTTCACATATTAATTCATTTCCCAGACATTTATTGGATGAATAATGTCTGAATAATAGGGTATCTTGGCTTTATTTCTTTTTTTTTTTTTTTTTTTTTTTTGAGACAGAGTCTCGCTCTGTCACCCAGGCTGGAGTGCAGTGGCCGGATCTCAGCTCACTGCAAGCTCCGCCTCCTGGGTTTACGCCATTCTCCTGCCTCAGCCTCCCGAGTAGCTGGGACTACAGGTGCTCGCCATCTCGCCCGGCTAGTTTTTTGTATTTTTTAGTAGAGACGGGGTTTCACCGTGTTAGCCAGGATGGTCTTGATCTCCTGACCTCGTGATCCGCCCGTCTCGGCCTCCCAAAGTGCTGGGATTACAGGCTTATAGATGATGAGTTACCTCCTTTCCCCAGGGTCACTTAAGGAAGGGTGGGTGATGGTGATCAGAGCTTAAAGGTGTTGGTCTACACCAGTGCTGCCACGAGGTCAGGAGTTTGAGACCAGTCTACAGTGCTGCTACTGGTATAGACCAATACCTTTATATAATGTTTATTTTCAAGTTCATTTGTACCACTAAAGACTGTCTCTGATGAGGGCCACTAGGGCTCTATCTGTGATTAGAAATCCTGTTGTTAAGAATTATTATTGTGTCCTGGGTTAGAGAGAATAGATACGAGGACTAGCTCCTCCTCTTGAATGTTCATGGAAAACTGTCATGGTCGGCTTTAGCAAATCCAGAATGAGTCTACCTGCCTCATTTTGGCCAATTGCCATTATTCCCCCCAGTAAGATATTTGAATAGGGGAAATAATAGGTGGATTTTATGACCATTTCATGTCTGGTCAGTTTCTCCTCCTACATGAAAGGATGAAGTGTGGACTCTTCATGTAAAGTCGAGCCAGAAGCCCCAAGGAAGAAATTTAGCTTGGTCCTCTGAGTCTGGGATTGAGAACAGCAAACTGAGGCACGATACCCTCTGTTTCCTGTAGTATAGGAAATTGCTGATAATTTAATAATTTGAGCATTGAACTTATTCAAGTCCAGTAAAATTTTCTTAGGATCTGCTCAGGGATCTGCCTCTCCTAAATTCTTGGGTTACTTTTGTTATTCATTATGGATCTGTGACTATTAATCAGCTAAGCTGTTTTTGAAGTCATTTGAATTTTTGTTCTGTATTATCCTTTAGGAATGTGAGTACCATTAATACTCTGTGATGTCTAAAGGAGTACTTCCTTTTCATTTGTCCTGTGGTGTCTGAAGGAGAACTTTCTTCTATTTTTCCTGTATTAGTTCACGTTATACCGTGAGGTTTGCAACTCAGGCCTAAATATAGGATTTGGGAAAGATGTTCTTGTCTCTCAATTCAATCTTTGTGTACATATATACCTGAATGTTAGATAAGGAATTCTCCCACTCAGATTATGCTGCTGGAAAGAGAAGTCACTTCATATTCAAATCTTTATCAAGTCTTTTGTATTGTGGAATGCTCTTCACTGTGAACAGCATTATTTGATCATCTATCCAAATAGTATGTGTGTACTTACGGCTTGGAATATTTTTCTGGATCAAAACTATATGTAGTAATCTGGATTTATGTGCCATAATTTCTATTTTTGCCTAAGAGTGGAAGGTTGCTACATGCTCATATATTTCTTAAAATAATTTATGTTTTGCTGTCTGCAGATGTATATTAGAAACTGCTATATTCTTGTTGGTAGAGAATAGGGCAGTTAGTTGACCTTTGTTCATACAAGCTTTGATAGTGGGGTGTCTTGGCTTTGTTCCTTGTAGATGATGGGTTATTTCCTCTCTCCAGGCTCACTTAAGGACGGGCAGGTGGTAGTGATCAGGAGTTAAAGAGTGACTAGTGTTGCCTCTGGTGTAGACCCACACCTTTATATAAAATCATTTTCAAGTTCACACCTCTAAAGGCTGTGTCTGATGAGGGCCACTTAGGGCTCTGTTTCTTAGAAATCCTATTGTTGATGAAAAGGCTATAAGAAGACCCGTCCAACTTAATTCTTGATCCTAGCTGGTCACTTAGTGACAATCATGTGGCCTGTAAATGAGATAAGACATTTCTTTTTACTCAATTAAGATAAAGAAGAAACCTCTTTACAGGTTGTATGTTAATGCATACACATCTTAATGCATTTCCACTACACAGAAAAGCAATAAGAGCCCAAAGTTAGAATTGTGTAAGGAGGTGTTTGTGTCGTATGCTGGACTCTGAATCATTTGTGGACTACAATTTTATAAACAGACTCTAAAATAATATAAAATGTGTCGATGAACTGTATACTTAAATTACATTATTTTCATTAAATAAAATTCTATATATACACAATAATATTCTTAGTTCTCATAATAGTATGGTCATATTATGATGAAATTAGTCCTTCTTCAGATTATTTTCTTTTGTAGACATTTAGGAACTTTCCTAGAAAATCTGTATCCAGTTTTTTTCTGTGCCATTTTAGATTATATACTTTATCAGAAACTCCCTAAAGAAGAATAAATTAATTTTGCATTTTCTTTCATTTTTTAGAATTTGAGAATGTGCATGTGTCTGAGGCTACCTCTGTGTCTAAAAGCAGAGCATGCTTAAAACCATGACTGAGGAGTTATGCTTAACGGTATACTTTGCATGCATTTGTGATTTGAAATAGGAAAAAAGTCAAATTTGAGACAGCTTGAATGGCATGCTGTCAGTTTGGAGCTTCATGAATTGGCAATGGTCTCATTTAGGACCTTCAGATGTGTCTCTGCCTGGACAGAATGAGAACATTTTGCATGTTCAGAAGGAGACAGCCACTCCTTGCTGCTTCACAATAGGCAGTGGTGCATGACAGTGGCCCTTCATTGCTGGCTTCTTGGAGCTTAACCTCTGACCCTCCACTTAGTCACTGCGCAGCAGTTGGAGCAGGTTGGAGATGTTGGTGAATGACGGGCATTGGCCTGCAACGTGCTTGTCATTATTTGACTGTCAAAAGGAGCCTGCCATTGGTTTCCATCAAGGTTTGAAACCTCTGTGCAGCAGTCCATATTACTTAACTTCCAAGGCTGTCAACAGGATGATCAAATGTGCATAAAAAAATCAGAGTGCTGAATATATCTTCAATCAGGAGATAGAAGTTTCCCCTCTTCTTTTCTTTCTTTCTCTCTTTCTCTTTTTATTTTTCTTTTGGCTAAATATATTCAGATGACTTTCACAGGGCCAAGAGGTTGAATCTGTTGCTGTGGTGAGAAAAGTGAACTGTTGTCTCAAGTGGTCTAAGTTTCAAATAGCACAGTTTAAATCTGAGCAGCTCTGCTGGCTAAATTCTCTGACTTGTCTGGCATATTCTGTCAGCTTTCAGCTGTTAGTTTAAGGGACTAGATGCTAGTCCAGTGGTGCCTGGGGTTAGCTCACAGGATGAAACGTTTACTTTGGTCTTTATGTAGTGTTGCAAAGGGGTGCAGAGGTCTGTGTATGTGATTGCGAATGAAAGGGCTGATTTTGGATGTACGATTACTATCTCATTTAAGACTTTTTTCCACATGGTAGAATTCAAACTGGAATTTTAATTGATGTGCTCAAGTCTTAGAAACTTAACAGATCAGTCTTATGCAATTTTTTTTTAGACATAGAAAATATGACAGCAAAAGCCATTTTTTTTCCTGTAAATTTGTAACTCTGTATTGAAAAGCATCTTGAAGTGGAAGAGGATGAACCTAACAGTATTCTGGAAGTATATGGAAAGTGTTGGTTTGCTTCTAGCCTTGTGCAGTGGATGGTTTGGGAGTCACAAGACCTGAGTTTTAGTTTTGCTTCTGCCATTTTCCAGCAATGTCACTGTGTATGTCACTGAACCCCTTAGTCTCAGTTCTTCATAAGGAAAAATAGAGATACTAATATGGTGAGGATGGAAGGAGGTACTGTTTATAAAGTACTTGCTTTTGTTAAGTACTGTAGTCACTTAGTAGGCATTCCCTGATCTCCTTTTTATCCTTTTCTTTGACATTCAGTATTAGCAGGAAAGATATCAAACAGTAGTAAGGGGCCAGATGCAGTGGTTCGTGCCTGTAATTCCAGTGCTTTGGGGGGCTGAAGTGGGAGGATTATTTAAGGCTGGAAGTTCTGCACCAGCCTGGGCAACATAGTGAGACCCTGTGTCTACATGAAATTAAAAAATTAGCCAGGTATGGTGGTGTGCGCCTGTAGTCCTAGCTACTTGGGAGGCTGAGGTGGGAAAATCCCTTGAGCCCAGGAGTTTGAGGTTACAGTGAGCTATGATCACGCCATTGCACTCCAGCCTGGGCAACAGAGCTAGACCCTGTCTCTTAAAAAAAAAAAAAAAAATTCACAAGACAATACTTGAGCTGAATAAACATTCCAGAGCCTGACACAGTCAATCTTTGTGTTCCGACTCTTTTTTTTCTCTCATATTTCTGATTTTTGCTTATGACATCACGTTTTAGTCAAGCACTCAAATCACCAATCTGAGTAGCCTTCCTTCCTTCCTTTTCCTCTCCTTCCCTCCCTTCCATTCATTCATTCACTCAACGAATATTTATTGAGCTCCTACTATGTGCCAGGCCCTGGTCTAAGTTCTAGGATACAGCCATGAACTAGATAGGTATCACTTGGCTTCATGGAGTTTACCTTCTGGAGAGAGAGACAAAAAAAAAATACATAATGATTTTTTGATAGTTCTAAATACTATAAAAAATTAGTGTAAGAAGATAAAGAGTTATTTTGGTTGGTCACAGAAGAGCTCTCACTGTAGAGTTCTTTCCAGCAGAGAACTGTTTGAAGGAGGGAGAGGGTCCTGAGAAGATGGGGACGGAGTCTTCCAGACAAAAGGAGGCCATACTTCCTTTTTTTTTGTGAGGGAGTCTCGCTCTGTCACCCAGGCTGGAGTGCAGTGGTGTGATCTTGGCTTATAGCAACATCTGCCTCCTGGGTTCAAGTGATTCTCCTGCCTCAGCCTCCTGAGTAACTGGGACTACAGATGCCCACCATCATGCCTGGTTAATTATTTTGTATTTTTAGTAGAGACAGGGTTTCACCATGTTGACCAGGCTGGTCTCGAACTCCTGACCCCAAGTGATCCGCCCTCCTCCGTCTCCCAAAGTGCTGGGATTACAGGCATGAGCCACTGCGCCTGGCCAGGAGGCTACACTTCTGTCTCCTGCTCCTCTTCCAGTTGGGCACCAAGTTCTGGCCTTTGTCCTAATGTCTTTCCTTCTTTCATCTCTTCATCTTCAGGCCACTGCTGTGTTCAGCCCCTGTAGATTTCCCAAGGCTCTTGGCCTGTTTCCTTTCTACCCACTTCTTCCTTGCCATCTTAAAAAATGTAAAATGGGCCCGGTGCTGTGGCTTACGCCTGTAATCCCAGCACTTTGGGAGGCCGAGGTGGGCAGATCACGAGGTCAGGAGATGGAGAGCATCCTGGCCAACTTGTTGAAACCCTGTCTGTATTAAAATACAAAAAATTAGCTGGGCTTGGTGGTGCGTGCCTGTATCCCAGCTACTTGGGAGGCTGAGGCAGGCTTGAACCCGGGAGGCTGAGGCAGGCTTGAACCCAGGACGCGGAGACTGCAGTGAACCGAGATCTCACCACTGCACTCCAGCCTGGGTGACAGACTGAGACTCCGTCTCAGGGAAAAAAATAAAAAAAGCAAAATGACCCTGTCACTCCACTGTTCACAATTTCGTGGAGATTTGCCACTGGCTGCATGTTAAAATTCAGACTCCTGGGCTTGCTGTATAGCGTCCTGTTTTTTCAGCCTTATTTTTTGTCAGCTGCTAACCACGCCCCAACCCCAGCTTTCAGCCCCATAATTTATATCTTATACTCCTACTGTTGGAAAGTGGTGTCCCCTGAACATATGCCTTTGTGCTTTTCTCTCTCCAGGCTCTTCTCCTCCCTTCTCATTGGCACCTAGAGAATGATGTATCTTTCAACAGTGTCCACAAATGCCACCTCTTCTGAGACTTCTGTGATTCTGCCATCCTCAATGCTGTGTATACTTCCTTAGCTTTCATCTCACTATCGCTGTTTGTCCATTACTTGCTCAGTCCCTGAGCTCTTTGAAGACAAGAACTGTGCTTTTATTCCTCTCTTGTATTTGCAATATCTGGCTGAGTGTCGGGCATACAACAAGCACTTTATAAACTCTCACCTATGATGACCTAATCTTTAGAAATATTTTGGGATAGATTTACTATGGACTTCAAATGTAAATATAATCAGACTGGACAGTATACATTTTGAAGAGCTCTTCAGTCAAAATATTCCATGATTGATAGAGGGACTTCTTTGTTTAGGCCTAATTTAAATAAACATCATATTGAAAGGAGAGTGATGCATGAAAACATTAGCAACTAATAGAAATATTATTTATACTGACTTCCCCAAAACACCAGGATATAGTGTCAGTGAGCAAGTTAGCTCCAGTTAAACTTTTATGTTGCGGTTTTTTTTTGTTTTTTGTTTTTTTTAAATAATCCAACGTGGTATATCTTTTTTCAAAGAAGTGTTAAATTTCATATTTCAATTCAGTAAGTAAATTTCATATTTTTTCTATCTGTCCATTTATCTCTACATTTCCCAATTATACTGTATATCATTGTCATGATTTTTTTGTAGTTTTCATTATTTTAGAAGGTTTTTTTTGGAGACAAGGTCTCACTGTCACTCTCCTTGCCCAGGCTGAAGTGTAGTGGCACGATCACGGTTCACTGCAGCCTCGACTTCCTAGGCTCAGGGGATCCTCCCACTGCAGCCTCGTGAGTAGCTAGGACTACAGGTATGCACCACCATGCCCGGCTAATTTTTTGTATTTTTAGTAGAGACTTGGTTTCGCCATTATTGCCCAGGTTGGTCTCGAACTCCTGGACTCAAGCAATCTGCCTGCTTTGGCCTCCCAAAGTGCTTGGATTACAGGTATGAGCCACCGAGCCCAGCCTATTAGAAGCAATTTAATGCCAAACCAAAGTAGATTCATCATGTGAATATAATAATTTATTTAAAGTTTCCTCTATTGTTGACCAATTAGCTTGTTTCATTTATTTTATCAGCATAAATAATGCTGTGTTGAGTCAGTGGGTTTAAACATTTGTATGTACATTTTTAAATGAATAAATTCCTAGAAACAGAACAACGGAGTTAAAGATAGGGATTTTTTTAAGGCTCTCGATGAATATTGCCAAGTTACCTTATGGAAAAGTTGTCCAAATGTTAGATATAGGTTGTAAAAAGGATCCTGCATTAGAATGTGTTTCTTAGATTACTTGTATATGAATTTGGGATCTAACTGGGAATTTGATATTTGAGAGAATATAGGAGAGTTCAGTAATGGGCATAAAGAGAAGAAAGAGATAGAAGGAAAGGAAGAACAAAACCTCGTTTTGAACTTCTCAAATGGTGTGTAGGCTGTGTTTTAGTGATTTTCAGACTGTCCTGGCCACCTATAGGGATCTGCTTCTCCAGGTGGGGGCCTGAGAACAGCTTAGCTTCTGTTGATATATTTGTTTATACTTTTGGATAAAAGTTCTTTCATATTAATACTTCCAAATTTGAAAAGTTTGAAAGCCACTTGGTAGGTCTCTATGTTTACTACTACCATTTTCAGGCACATGATTCAAACGGGAATTATCTTGTTCATGCCTCTGCTGTTTGAGATGTCAGCCTCCTAGTTCATTGTTACCTTCTTTTTTTAAAATTTAATTTAATTTAATTTTTTTGACATGGAGTCTCACTCTGTAGCCCAGGCTGGAGTGCAGTGGCATGATATCGGCTCACTGCAAACTCCACCTGCCGGGTTCAAGTGATTCTCATGCCTCAGCCTGCCGGGTAGCTGGGACTACAGGCCTGCGCCACCACGCCCAGCTAATTTTTATACTTTTAGTAGACACAGGGTTTCACCATGTTGGCCAGGCTGGTCTCAAACTCCTGACCTCAGATGAACCGCCCACCTCAGCCTCCCAAAGTGCTGGGATTACAGGCGTGAGCCACCACACTCCAGCTCTCATTGTGGCCTTATTTTTATTTTTTGGTTTGAGATGGAGTCTCACTCTGTCGCCCAAGCTGGAGTGCAGTGGTGTGATCCCGGCTCACTGCAACTTCCACCTCCTGGGTTCACGCCATTCTCCTGCCTCAGCCTCCTGAGTAGCTGGGACTACAGGTGCCTGCCACCACGCCTGGCTAATTTCTTTTTGTATTTTTAGTAGAGATGGGGTTTCACCTTGTTAGCCAGGATGGTCTTGATCTCCTGACCTCCTGATCCGCCTGCCTCGGCCTCCCAAAGTGCTGGGATTACAGGTGTGAGCCACCGTGCCCGGCCCATTGTGGCCTTCTTAAACGAACCATGTTGCTAACCCAAATGAGAGAGGAGTAACCTCCTGAATTAGGTGTTGTTACTGCACTTTACAAATATCCTGTTACCTCCTTCACCTCTGTATGGTTAAGGAAATGTGGTATCAAGTCACTTTCCAGTTCCTACTCCAGTATGGGAACTGTGAAGTATCTTTTAGGCAAAGTAGAGGTTAAGGTACCTTAAGGGCAGGAACTTCTTATCTTGCTTTTATTAGCAGTCGTGTCAACATGCACTAAAATGTGATGACCCACTTTCCCTTCTGATAAAAGGAGAATGACCTGCCTGGCATGGATGGAGAGAGGTGCCTGAGGCAGATTACATTGTCACCTCTCATAACAACAGTAGGCATAAGGCAGGGGGCTGTGGAAAGGCCAGCAGATTTCTATTTACCCATGGAAATGCTTGACATTTTTGGCTCCTGATGAAATGTGCTAAGAAGAGGGGAGGAAGGAGCATTGTAGCCGGAGAAGGAATGAATGAATAAGGAAAAAAAGGAATCTGGCGTCGGGGAAGGAATGAATGAGTAATCAATAAAAGGAATCTGGGGTCATATGAAACGTTTGAAGCCACGAAGAGCCTTAAATCCCAGCCCTGTAGCCGTCTATTGGCAGAGCCCTAAGACCTCAAACCATAGAGGGAGCCCCCTTTTCTGTCTTTTTAAATTTAACGTATATTTGTTTAGAGCCAAGATCTCTGACATGGCTTGACTGACTTTTCGAAAGATGAACTGAGGCCGGGCACAGGAGCTCACACCTGTTATCCCAGCACTTTGGGAGGCCGAGGTGGGAGGATCACCTGAGGTCAGGAGTTAAATGTATTTGCTTACTTGGCTTTGAGACCACAGTCTGATAACTCTGGGAAAAAGTAGTTATTTTGAGATGGTTGAAATAATTTAAGGCTTTTTTAAGACAGTAATTGTGTGGTTTAACCTATCATCTTGAAATATGAATTATACAGAGATAACATTCAAAAAGGTTATATGTGACATTTCTAGGTGTCTCAGAAAAAGATCTGAGTTTGTCTCATGTCTACCATGGCAACACTCTTGAGTTATTATAAAGAACATCATATAAGGATTTCCTCTAGAATTTTTAAATCTTAAAATGTAACTTACTTTAGCCTGAATAAAAAGAGATTTAAATTAATGGGAAACTGACTGGAAGGAAGATATAAAACAAACAACAATAACACAGCAAAAACTTCACTGAAGTACACAGTTCTACAAATTGTGCACATAAGCACACAAATTTTACAAATTGAGGGTATTTGTAGAAATTCAACTCTCTCATTTCAATCAACTCATGACAGAACATATTTACAAAGTAAGTAGAATGGAAAAATACCAAAAAAGCATTTCTTGGGTTAATGGTATTACCCAGGTCAAATCCATTAAGGAAGTTCTCTGGCAGACCTTTTCTTTTTTCTTAAGACATAAAGTTTTGCACTTGTTAATCTAATTTGGGAGTGATCAAGAAGCTAGGTGATACAACTTCAGATTCTGGATTTCTGGTCTGTTATTTGGTTTTCTTATGAATAAGAGATTCAATCTTTTCTTTAAAGGAAGTAATTTAGATTCCTAGCACTGTCAATTCTGTTCTGAATGTTATAAACTCTGTACAACAATTTGAGAGGAACAGACATGCTCTGATGATGTGGAGAATCTTTAATGTTTCCAAAACGTCAGTTCTCTTCACCTAGAATAGAAAGGTATAGCGTTCACCTAATTGCAAGTCCCAAATGTCTGCACCTGAGGTTGGGTGGCCAGTATCACATGAAAGAGTTTTGTGCCTTTTTGCTCAGTATATGAGTTTGAAAAATGTTGGCTGCAAGTAACAGAATTTCCATTTAACAGTGGATTAAACAGTAATGACATGATTTTTCCCACATTATAAGCTGTCTGGAAGGAGGAAGTTCTCAACGAGCAGTGGCTTAATGATGCAATCAAATGCAGGCATTTTCTAGTTTTATGCTCTGCCATTCTTTAGCACATAGGCGTTTGGGTCTTTTGACTTGTAACCTAGTGATCGCTGGGTTGTAACAGTGCCAAGTATCATGTCCTCATGTAACTGTGTTCAGGGCAGGAAGAAGAGGATGGGAAGATAAAAGAGAGTTTTTATATCTGGAGGGAAATCCTTCCTGGAAGCCCCCTAGCACACTCCTTATTATGTCCTGTTGGCCAGATCTGGATTTGTTGGTCATTCCTAGTTGCAAGGGAGACTGGGAAAAGAAGTATCTGGCAAAAGGGAATGAGATTCCTATGCTTGGCTTAAGAGAGCTTATGATCTGTTCCTTGGAACTGGGCTCCCCGCTGCCCCTGTTAGCAGGGAAGCAGAATGAATAGCTGTTGAATAGGCAGCCAATGGCTTCTGCCATACTCAATTAACATATGACTGGAAATGAGATTTTTATCTTTTGTTCCACACCGGCCAAGGGATATGGCCTCTGTTACCGTGTAATATAACCCTTTGAGACAAAAACATTTAAGACCAGGACTGGAACTTTGAATTATCCATCCAATACATTTAATTAACACAGACAATGTTCTAGGTTGTTGCTGGACACAGGAGATACTGCAGTGAATAAGATGGACAGTCTCTGAACTCATAGTGTTGATAGTCTAGTAGGATGGAGCGATTAGGAAAGAGTTTCAATAGATATGGGGAAGGCACAGTTTGCTATGCAGTGAATGCACATCAGCTAACATGGACTCAGGGAGTCAGGGAGGGCCGCTTGGAGGAGGCTACATCCTCGCTAACTCCAGAGACACAGGATTCAGCTTATCTCGGAAAATGATGAGTTGATCACCCTCCTTTTGTTAGGTATTCTTGGAAATCCAAGCAAAAAACAAATCTGCTCTTCATGTGGAAACTGTGGCAACTTGAGAATTGTATTCTCAATTTCTCTTCATGGAGTGGGTAATTTCTCTTCATGGAGTGGGTAATTCCAAGAGCAGCTCAGGAAACAGCATAGCAGAGTGTAAATAGCATCATCTTTAAGCCTAGTCAGATGAGGTTTCTGCCTCAATCTATCTGTGTAAGGAACAGGGTTTCTCTGAAAGTATTTTCGAAATACTCTACCATCAATTCGTATTTCTACTTTCACCCAAGTCAATGTCGAATCCTCTTTGGAAATCTTGGGGTCATCCTTCCTTTCTGTCACCTTCTATCTTCAGTCACCAAGTCTTTCTGTTAGCGGCTGTAAAATCTGGCCCTTCCTTCTCTTTCTTACTGCCTCTGCTTTAGTTTCTTACTCTATAAAATGGAGATAATACATCACTGTGTAGATGCCATAATAGAAATAGCAAGCACTTACAGCGCTAATCATTTTTTAATACGTGTTAACCCTGTGAATAGGTCTTATTGTTATGTCCATTTTATGGATGGAGATGTTAAGTAATGTGTTCAAACTGCTCCAGCTAGCAGCTGGTAGAGTTAGGGGTTTGAACATAGGCTGAACATCTGGCTCCTGAATCTGTGCTTGTATTGTACTGAGAACCCTGTATTGTACTGAGGTACGTCATCTGTGTTCTCTGTACTCTCCTATTTTGGGCTAAACCAGGTCAAACTCCTACCTTAGTGTCTTTGAAATGCTCCACTATCAATCTGTAGTTTCTGCCCTCACCCAAGTCAATATTGAGTTCTCTCTGGAAATCTCGGGGTCATCCTTCCTTTCTGTTACCTATCTTCTGTCACTCACCAAGTCTTTCTTTTTTTTTTTTTTTTTGAGACAGAGTCTCGCTGTGTCTCCCAGGCTGGAGTGCAGTGGCGTGATCTCGGCTCACTGCAAGCTCCGCCTCCCGGGTTCACGCCATTCTCTCGCCTCAGCCTCCCAAGTAGCTGAGACTACAGGCGCCCGCCACCACGCCCGGCTAGTTTTTTGTATTTTTTTTTTAGTAGAAACGGGGTTTCACCATGTTAGCCAGGATAGTCTCGATCTCCTGACCTCATGATCCACCCGCCTCGGCCTCCCAAAGTGCTGGGATTACAGGCTTGAGCCACCGCGCCCGGCCTCACCAAGTCTTTCAATCTGTCAGCAGCTCTGAAATCTGACCCCTCCTTCTCATTTCCACTGCCTCTGCTGAAGTAGAGGGTGTCTCAAAATTCCTCCTTCCAGCACAGTTGCAGTAGTCTCAGAACTAATGCTCTTGCCTCTATTTTTCCCTTCTCCCCAACATCCTCTCTTTTTGACAATTTATGTTTCACATTGCTGACAAGTGGTTTTTCTTATTATTTAACTCTGGTTTGACTTTGAGTCCATGTAGGTCTTAAATGAATCCCTATTGGCTGTAGGATAAAAGTCCAAGTGCCACAGGTTTCCAGAGCACTATCTGATGTAACCAGCCTCTCCTCCGAGTTCTGACACTCTCCATCTGCCCGCTACCAGCTCCATCTATTTGCTGTGTATTTTGTCAGGGATGCTGTCTTCCACACTCATTCCCCTCCTCCCTCAGATTTATGTGAGGGAACTTCTTTTTAAGATTTAGCTCTAAAGTTTCTGCCTCTGCAAATCCTTCCCTTCCATTGTGCCCATTTATCACTTCAGTTTCTGGTCACTTTGTACTTGGCCATTGTGTTGGTATACTTGGTGTCTCTTTGATGGTGAGTCCTTGGAAGGCAGGAACCCTGTGTGCCCGTTTCTGTAGAGCACAGTGCAGTTTCTGCTAACCGAGGGCCTATCATAATACTTATGGAAGGGTTGATTGATGTCCTGATAATATGTTTTATTTATTTATTTATTTTATTTTATTTTATTTTTTATTTTTTTTTTTTTTGAGACGGAGTCTCGCTCTGTCGCCCAGGCTGGAGTGCAGTGGCCAGATCTCAGTTCACTGCAAGCTCCGCCTCCCGGGTTTACGCCATTCTCCTGCCTCAGCCTCCCGAGTAGCTGGGACTATAGGCGCCCGCCAGATCGCCCGGCTAGTTTTTTTTTTATATTTTTTAGTAGAGACGGGGTTTCACCGTGTGGGTCAGGATGGTCTCGATCTCCTGACCTCGTGATCCGCCCATCTCGGCCTCCCAAAGTGCTGGGATTACAGGCTTGAGCCACCGCTCCCGGCCAGATAATATGTTTTTAATTTTGCATGGTGGACACATGTTATCTATTTGTCAGTGGGAAGGAGATTCATGAATAAATATGTATATCTCTCTATATACATACACACATATATATACACACATATACAGTCATGCATTGCTTAATGACAAGGATACATTCTGAGAAATGCATTTTTAGGCAATTTCATCATGTGAACATCATAGAGTGCATTTACACAAACCTAGATATGGTATAGCCTATTCTCTACTGTATCAGTACAGTTGCTACACAAGTTACTGTACTGAATACTGTAGGCAGTTGTAGCCCAGTGGTAAGTATTTGTGTATCTAAACATAGAAAAGGTACAGTCAAAATACATTATTGTAATCTTACGGAAGTACTGTTGTATATGTGGTCCATTGTTGACCGAAATGCCATTCTGCAGTGCAAGACTGTGCATATGTGGATGTAAGAAGGATGCTCCTTGTCACCCAGCAGTAATATGAGCCATCACTTGTTTTGCCTATATAGTGCCCTTTTGGGAAGCATTTTTATTGGCTCCCTTAGATTAACTTTATGAAGAGAGAGTATGTACCCTTCAGTCTATTCCTCCCCTAGTCTACCCAATTAAAGGTGACTAGTCTTTTTTAGTGTTATTGAGATGTAACTTACATCATATAAATGGAATCATACCATGTGTGGTCTTTGTGAATGGCTTCTTCTTCCACTTAGCATGATGTTTTCAAGGTTCATCTATGTTGTAGAATGTATAAGTACTTTAAGTTTCCTTCCTTTCTTTTTTTTTCTTTTTTGAGACAAGGTTTCACTCGGTCACCCAGGTTAGAATGCAGTTGCGTGATTGTAGCTTTTTTTTGTTTTGTTTTTTTGAGGCGGAGTTTTGCTCTTATTGCCCAGGCTGGAGTGCAGTGGCATGATCTCGGCTCACTGCAGTCTCTGCCTCCTGGGTTCTAGCGATTCTCCTGCCTCAGCCTCCCGAGTAGCTGGGATTACAGGCATGCGCCACCACGCCTGGCTAATTTTGTATTTTTAGTAGAGACAGGGTTTCTCCATGTTGATCAGGCTGGTCTCAAACTCCCCACCTCAGGTGATCCACCTGCCTCAGCTTCTCAAAGTGTTGGGATTACAGGCATGAATTTCTTTTAACTTTTTGTAGAGATGAGGTATGGCTGTGTTGCCTAGGCTGTTCTTGAACTCCTGGCATCAGACCATCCTCCCTCCTTAGCCTCCCAAAGTGCAGGGATTACAGGTAGTACTCTATTATGGCTGAATAATATTCCATTGTATGGATACATCCCACATTATCTCATTCATTAGTTGATGGACATTGGGTTGTTTCCACTTTTTGGCTATTATGAAAAATGCTGCTATGAACAGTTGTAAGGAGGTTTTTGTGTGGCCGTATGTTTTCATTTCTCTTGATCATATACCTGGGAGTGGAATTGCTGGGTCACATGGTAAGTCTATGTTTGTCAGTTTTTGAGGAACTGCCAAACAGTTTTCCAGAGTGACACTCCCACTAGAAATGTATTACAGTTCCATTTTCTCTACACCTTTGCCAACACTTGTTATTGTCTATATAACACTGTATCACATTCCCATTAGCAGTGTATTAGTGTCCCAGTTTCTCTACATCTTTGCCAACACTTGTTATTGCATATCTTTTAAAACATTTTTCTTGAGATAGGGTGTCACTCTGTCACCCAGGCTGGAATGCAGTGGCAAGATCATGATTCACTGGAGCCTCGACCTCCTGGGCTCAAGCAGTCCTACCTCAGCCTCCTGAGTAGCTGTAACCATAGATGTGCTTTCTAAAATTTTTTTGTAGAGACAGGGTCTCCCCTATGTTGCCCAAACTGGTCTCAAACTCCTAGGCTCAAGTGATCCTCCAGTCTTGGCCTCCCAAACTGCTGGGATTACAAGCGTGAGGACTGCATCCGGCCCTTGTCTGTCTTTTTAATCTCTCTCATTTAATTCTCATAATTCTGTTAGCCAAAGAAAAATATTCCTACTGTTATTTTTTAGATGAAATCCCCAAGACAACAGATTAAATGAGATGCCTCATATATGTGTGAATGGAAAGAAAGAAGTGGTGTGGATAATTCAAAACCACAGTTTATCCAAAAGTAATTTAGAAGTTTTTGAGTGTGTTTGATGTTGGAGATCATGTTTCCCACTCCCACATTAAAAGACAATTAGTATGATTGTATCTTTTTTGTCTGTTTTTTTTTTAATCATTGAGGTATAATCTCTTAATATAAAATGAACCATTTTTAAAGTGTTTGAAATGATTATTCTGAGGATGCCTATTTTTTAGTGATTGCAATAGTGATACTGTCTTCAAAAATATTTGCATGTACTTAAAAACACTTAAAAAAAAAAGAAGCAGTAATATGAAGTTTGATCTCCCAAGGAGCCATCATAGATCTATAGAGAGATCTATATAGGGAACAAGAGTAGAAATACCACGAGGCAAACCAAAAGTCACTTGTTTTAAAGTGATTAAGATAACCATGTTGACTTTTCTCCATACTTTATGTATAGCCTTTTCAAAATTAGAAGGCTATGTCTTCCTTGTTATTCTGACATGAATATTTAGCAGTGCCATCTGTAACCCTAGGATCATATGGTAAATGTTAACAAGAAGCACCAGAACTTGTGTTTTCCCTGTCCTATTGTTTTTCTACAAGAATGCTGACAGCTAGAGTGGCTTTGTGACATTGTGCCTACAAAGCAGAATATTACATGTGTAGTTACCTGGGTAGGTGTAGAGTGTATATATTTTTTTTTTTTTAAAGAGCAGGACATAGTGACTGGATGTCATCAGTTACATCTGTTTTATCATGCTAAAAATTTTACATATATTTTGAAAACAGTTGCAAATTAGAATTTTCTAACTTGTATCTTTGTGTTATGTTCCTGCTAAGTGAAGAGAATATTTTCTGAAAATACGAAACTTCTAATGTGCATACAGGATTGAAGACGTGCTTATAGAATATTTTCTGGTTTTTCTTGCCTTTCTGCTCAGTGTGTCATTATCTTATTTTTTGAGGGAAAACATGCACATTTTACAGTAGGTTCTCCCCATCTGTTTCAATTCTTCATCTTGTAATGCTTCCTTTCAAATAGCTACATGATTACCTTCCACTTTAGGGGCACTGAAAATGTTATCTCTGGCTCAGTTGACAGTTTTTAATTGATGATCTGGTGGGAACCAGGTCTGTGGCTTTTTCAGAGCATTTCAATGTCCCAGTACCGCACAAGAAGCTTTTCTCTCTCCCCTGCGCACCCCAGATGAACACAACTTTACTGTGTATTCTAATAATAAAATACGTAAACCATAAATTAAGACAAGGCTGAAAGGTTTAAAGAAGAAAGTCAAAGTCAACCTTAATTTTACTTTCCAAACAACATAATCACTGTGGACATTTTGGCCTGTAACAGGGGTGGGCAAACGATTGCCTGTGGGCCACATCTGGCCTGCCACCTGTTTTTTTATGGACCTTGAGCTGAGAATGGAATTTACATTTTTGAATAGGAAAAACATTATAGTAACAGTAACATTTTGTGACATGAGAAAATTGATATGAAATTCAAAATTGTTTCCACAAATAAAGTTTTATTGAAACATAGCCATGCTCATTCATTTACATGTTATGTAGACTGCTTTTATGCTAAAATGGCAGGTTTAGTAGTTAGTTGTAGGCCTTCAAAGCCTGAAGTGTTTATTATTACTATCTGGACCTTTACAGGAAAAAAATTTGCTGACCCTTGGTCTATACCCTTCAAGACTTTTTCTGTGCATTTGTGTGTGTGTGTACATTTTGAAACAATGAGGTTATTCTATGCGCTTTTGTAATTTACCCTTTTTACTGAATATTGTTTACAAGTAACTTCTATTGCATTGTTTGTTTGTTTATTCCATTGGATTATAATCTATGAACCACTCTGTTGCTCTTTTATTTGTATTGTACGAACCCATTAGATGTTACCTGGGAACAGTAATAATAATAGTAGTAGTAGTACTTATTATATGAATTAAAATCGATTTTAATTGTTTAATGAAATAAAGCTTTATTTTTTTCACATAATCTGAATCATGAGCTAGGTAGTGGTCAAGCTGCCCAAGAAGGTCATTGAGGAACCAGGATCTTTCCAGTGTCCTGTTCTGCCATTCTCAGCATGCAATTTTATAGAAAGTTGGTGACTAAACTCTGTTATCGTTGTGTATCAAGTTACCACAAGTCTTAGCAATCTGAAAAGACAAATATTAATTACCTTACAATTTCCATGGGTCATGAATCCAGATATAGCTTAGCTAGTTGTCTCTGGCTCAGGGTCTCACAAAGCTGTTGGCTGGGAATTCAGTTATTTCAAGACTTGACTAGGGTGGAGGGGATCTGATTCCAAGCTCACTCGTGTGCTTTTGGGAAGTGACAGACCCATACTGGCTGTTGGCTGGGGACATCAATTCCTTGCCACGTTGGTCTCTCCTTAGGGCAGCTCACTACATGTTTGTTAGTTTCTGCCAGAGTATCTGGGGAGAGTGGGGGTAGGTTACAGACTTTTTGTAACCTACCCTGGGAAGTAATATTCCATCAATTCTGCGGTATTCTGTTTGTTGGAAGTGGATTTCCAGGTCCAGCCTATACTCACAGGAGGGTGGGAGTATCAGGAGGCGGGGATTATTGAGGGCCTTCTTGGAGGCTGCTTACTATGTGGCTTCATTTAAACGTGGTGGGTGGACCTTCAGGCACTGGCCTGGCAAGAAGGGTCAAAACCAGCCCTTCCAGTTTTTCAATTAGAACTATGCCCTATGGCCACCCCTAGCTGCAAGACAGTCTGGGAAAGCAAGTTTTTTGAGTGGCACATTGTTGCTCAGGTCAGAATCAGGATTTTGTTGATAAGAAAAATTTCGATAATAGACACTGGGTGGACAACAGAAGGCATCTACAATCCCTGCCTTCTAAGGTGGTTATAAAAGTTCAGTGAGGCAATCCAGCACTGATCTGGCTTAAAATATTCACTCAAACACGAGCTATGATTATTGCTCTTACTTAAAAATCACATAATATAGGTTTGAAAATTAGCTTGTTGACAAAACAAGATCCCTATGTGTTGATACTAAAAGAGGCAGCATAAAAGGAAGAAAAAATACGTTGACTGGGTACATGGTATGTACCAGGCATTTTATTTATATGCAGTATCTGAGTTAATCTTCATCATAAACCTAAGTAGGTATTGTTTACCACACTTTATAGATAAGGAAAACAAGGCCCAATAATATTAACTAGGTTGTTGAAAGAGCACTTTCCACTAGTGTGCCTTGAGTGGATTATAGTTCGTGGAGATATTGCTTCCCTTAGTTCTTGGAATGGGCAGATGGGGACAGGGGTAACTGAAGCCCCTGGTCTCTTCATCTCTAACTCTGGGCAGCCTCTTCTGATTACTCCAGTGTGCCTTGAAAATATAGTTTTCTGCACACTCCATGATGTGGAAAAGGTTAGAGTGTATAACTCTATCCATGAGTAAGTGACAGAACTTGAATTTGAATCCAGGTGTGTGTAATTTCAGTTGCCTGTCTCCTTTCCACTGTCAGGCTCTCACCAATCTATAGAAACCTTGAATTTCCATTAGCCTAAAATAGGAGTTGAAATACCCCTTCATTTACTACAAAAATATTATATTTCTTCATTTTCTTGGATTATAAAGTGATTTAAGTTAACACATGATTTGCAGCTTCACTGTGGTCTGAATGGAAACTTACTTGGCCACTAGGTGGCGCGTTTTGGTTCTTTCTCCCAGTTGATAGGTGTGGCTTTGTCCTGTGCCACCCTCTTAGAAGGAACCTGAATTGGATATAAGGAAGACTAGACAACAAGGAGATCTGAAATGAATGGGACATACACTCTGATGATTCCAGTTGCCTTTTCATCCTTTACTTTCCACTCCTGCTCCTCCTGTGCTCATAGGCCGATATTTAGGTAACAGATCTAGTCCCTGGAGCCTCAGATGAGTCTTTGATATCTCTTTCTCACTTATAAAAATGGGAAAGTGGGGGGAAAGAACTTTTGTCCTCATCTAGTATGTTAGGTAATAAAATAATTGTAACATGTTTGCAGATAATTTTAGGCACAATTTTTTAATACAGCTTATTATCATGGGAATACTTGTGTTACTAGGCAGATAATGATTGCACTATTAATATTAATTTCCCTATTCTTTAATTTAATAATACAAGCTTTAACTTACATGTATTATCTCCTATAATCCTCCTAGGAACCCTGCCTAGTTACCATTTTTTTTCCCCTGATTTTAGAGATGAGGCAGTTGAAGCTTAGAGAGATAGGTTAATTTGCTCCAAGTTTAATAGAGTTTGGTTGCTTTCAGATTTTTTTCCTGTCTGTTTGGAAGTTGTTAATTCATTATAGTTGTGGGGAGAGTTTTGACGTAAGTCAATATATTTACAATTCCTGTGAAATAATTCATAGAAAGTACTTCTGGAACCATAGTTTGGTTGCAAGCACAGACGTCATTTTCTCCGGTTGTCTTGTAGAAGTGAGCAGTAGCTGGAAGTGGGCTCCCTTCAGGAAGGCTACAGGCTCTTTGCAGAATTACAAATTGTATACACTCAGGGATCACTTCCTTTCTCTTGCCTACAGATGCAGCACCCGTTATCATAGAAACTGCAGGGCATTTGACAGCTCAGGTTCAGACTTGGAGCTCATAGAATGGAACATTCTTCTTCTTCAATTAGAGACACAGTAAAAAGATGGGAAGGCACCTAGGCCTAGGGTTTTCTTTGAGACTGCTGACTGATGTATTCTCTTTTACCCAAATTTAGATTCTGCATTAATTTCCAGATTTCTCCAATTGCCTTGAAAAAATAAATCAGCTCATGCTAGGTTTTCTTTAGTCACGAATAATTTAACTGTGCTTAGTATCTCTAGTTGACTCCCCAGTTGTGGTGGTGATTTCTGCAGACCATAGGAAAATGTATAACAAATGTGAGATGAGAGAGCCTTGTCAGGCAGGGGGCACTTACTCTGGGAAGTCAGAACTGGCAGTGGGAGCAGTCCCCAGCACTAACAGGCACACCCACAAGATCTGCCTCCTACACTGTCACTTCTACCCCTTTGTTCCCCTTCCCGACTCACTTCCTGCCAGTGATTTGTGACATATTTCGTAGCTGATCAAATGAGTCCCTGACACCTGATTGCCGAGTGCTTCTTGTTTACAGTTGCTTTCCAAGGACACCTAGACAAGATGGAAAGCTTAACGTGCAGTAATTAAATTTGCATCTGCTCTGTGACAGGACTCAAAGGAGTTCTCTTCCTCCCTCACATATTGTAGAGCTCCTACTGTCTTTGACCATACAGCATCTAAAAAAGGCAGGACGTGGACAGGTAAACAAACATTGGTTCAGTCTACTGCCTGTCATTATAACGATGAATATTAAATAAGATCACTGATATCCCTTTCTTATTTGGCTTTCTACTCTTCACCTACTTGTTTTGCCAGATGGATACCTGATTTTCAATATAAGAACTGTAGCTTGGAGGTGATTTAAAAAAATATTTTTAAAGGAAAACAAATATTGCCAAACAATCTGGATTGGTTTAATACCCTTTGGATTGCACATTTCTCACAAATGCTTATGAATAATTCAGCAAAGCCAAATACAATCTGCTGGTGGTATCTAGTGTTATTCACACTTGCTAATGAATAATTCCCTTTGGCTTTTATAGGCCAGCTCTAAGGAATGACTTCTGAGACTCAGATGAGTTATTATTGGGCTATTTGTCAGTGTCCTTGGGGCATTGCGAGCCAAAGCCCAACTTGGCTACCCACTCCCCATACCTTCTCCAATTCTTCTGGGAAACATGCAGCTCCTCTCCTTCCCAGCTTTTTTAGCCCCAGAACGTTGCTATGAAAGAGACTCTAACAGAAGAGGAAATAAAAATAACAGAATTCAGCTCCACTGTGATTGCATTGGTTCAGTTCCTTCATTGTTTCATTCATATAAAGAAATGTTTATTGAGCACCTTAAAAGCGTTGTATGTCCACAAAGATAAGATGGATTTTTATGTGCAACATCCTCAAAGAAAGTAGAAAATGTAGAGTGTATAGGAGAGGAATGGGATCCTGGAGGAGGATGCTCAGGGTCTTTTGTCAAAATGATCAGTTACCATTCTCTCACCATGTTCTCAGGTATACACTTAAATGCATATTTGCCATTTGTGGTGTTGGGTGAGGCTTCCGTTGCTTTGGATAAATCTAAGATTTGATTAATCTTGGAACTGCTTAAAGGATAAGCCCTATAATGTGATCCCAGATATGACTGAGTGGCCCTTGGTCATTTCTGTTGCTCTGAATTCAGGAATGTGGTGTGACCTGGCTTTACCAGCCTGGACAATCTAAGGATGGTGAACATGGATTGATTTATGCCTGAGTGGTCTATATACTTATACCTTAGCAATCATACTGTGTAATGTATAACCCTGGGATCAGTGAGTGCATTCAGCCTTGGTGAGGTTGTTTCTGGCAGCCTGTATCCATTTCAGTTTTCTCTATGCAACTCCTAAATTTTCCTTTAGAGGAGTGTAATCTTCCTCTGAGCACACTGGAAGATTACAGTTCCCAGCTTCCTTGCAGTTAGGTGGGATCATGTGATTAGTTCTAACCAATGAAGTGGAAGTGATGGGTATCCTTTCCTGGTCAAGACATTAAAAGCTAGTATGCTACTTGCATTCTTTCCCTTTCCCTGCCGCAGTGACCTTGGGGGCCTTGTGTTTCAGATGGTGTGGTCTCCACTGGGCTGGTCCAGGAATGACTGTGTGTAGTAGAGTCCATTCCCTTCCCCCATCAACATATTAGAGAGGTAACTTGAGCAAGACAAAGACCTTTGTTGCATTAAGTCCCTAAGATTTGGGGGTTTATTTATTACCACAGTGTAGCCTGGACCATTGTCACTAATATAAAGGGATTACTACAGGAAGAGCTGTGTGCTTGTTATCTAAGGCCTCATACTCAACATGATTTAGCCAGCTTTGGAGAATGTAGTTCTTTTTTTTTTTAATTATTTTTTATTATAAATTGCCAAATCATAGTTGTAAATATTATGGGATGCAAAGTGATTTATAATTTATGAAAACAATGTGGAATAATTAACATATATATCACGTCAAATACTTACTTACCATTCCTTTGTGGTTAGAACATTTGAAATGAACTCTTGGTGATTTTGAAATATATAATATGTTATTATTTGCTGTATTCATCATACTGCAGTATATCTTAAAGTAGAAAAAACTTCCCAAACTTACTCCTCCTGTCTAATTGAGGCTTTGTACCTTTTGGCCATCATCTCCCTAATCTTCTAACCCTCCTAGCCTTGGGTACCCACCATTTTATTCTTTGCTTCTTTGAGTTCAGTTGTTTTCGATTCCACATATAAATGAGCATATGCAGTATTTGTCTTTCTGTGCCTGGCTTATTTCACTTAGCATAATGTTCTCTCATTCCATCCAATGTTGCTGCAAATGACAAAATTTCTTTCCTTTTAAAGGCTGAATAATATTCCTTTGTGTATATATGTCACATTTGCTTTGTCCATTTGTCTGTTGATGGACACTTCGGTTGATTCCATAACTTGGCTATTGTGAATAGTGCTGTAGTGAACATGGGAGTGCAGATATCTCTTTGACATACTGATTTCAAGTATGCTGGGTAAATACCTAGAAGTGAAATTGCTGGATCATATGGTAATTCTATTTTTAGTTTTTTTGAGAACTCTATAATTGTTCTACTAATTTACATTCCCACCAACAAATTTCAGGGGCTCCTTTTCTCAACATCCTCACTAAAATGCATTTTTATCTTTTTGGTAGTAGCCCTTTTGACTAGTGTGAGGGAATATCTCATTGTGGTTTTAATTTGCATTTCTTTAATGATTAGTAATGTTGAGCATGTTTTTCATGTATCTGGTGGCCATTTGTCTTCTTTTGAGAAATGTCTATTCAGGTACCTTCCCCATTTTTTAACTGGGTTATTAAATTTTTAATTTAGAGTTGTTTCAGTATAGGTATTAATCAGATGTATAGCTTGTAAATATTTTCTCCCAATCTGTAGGTTGTCTCTTCACTTTGTTAATTGTTTCCTTTCTTGTGCAGAAGCTTTTTATTTTGATGTAATCCTATTTGTCTATTTTTGCTTTTGTTGCCTGTGTTTTTAGGGGTCAGATATAAAAATAATTGCTCAGACAAGTGTCCTGTGGTTTATCCCCTATGTTGTCTTCTAGTAGTTTTATAGTTTCAGGTCTTATGTTAAGCCTTTAGTCCATTTGAGTTGATTTTAGTATATGGTGTGAGATAAGGGTTCAATTTTATTCTTTTGCATGTGGATATCCAGTATTCTCAACACTGTTTATTGAAGAGACTGTCTTTTCCCCAAAGTATATACTTGGCACCTTTGTCAAACCCATATACATGCATGGGTTAATTTCTGGGCTCTATTCTGTTCATTGGTTGATGAGCCTATTTTTCACTAGTACCATGCTGTTTTAATTACTATTGCTTTGTAGTATAGTTGGAAATAAGGTAGTGTGATGCCTCTAGCTTTGTTCTTTTTGCACATGATTGTCTTGGATATTCAGGGTTTTTTCTTGTGTGTGTGGTTCCATATGAATTTTAGGATTATTTTTTCTGTTTATATGGGAAATGACATTGGAACATTGATAGGGATTGAATTGAATGTGTAGATTGCTTTGGGTAGTATGGACATTTTAACAATATTAATTCTTCAGTCTATGACATGGGATATTATTTACTTAGTTGTATAATCTTCGGTATCTTTCATTAATAGTTTACTGTTTTCAGTGTATAGGTCTTTTACCTCCTTGGTATTAAATTTATTCCTATTTTTTTTTTTCACAACTCACTCGTCACAGAACTATTTTTTATAGCTATTTTATTTATTTATTTATTTATTTAGAGACAGAGTCTTTCTCTGTCACCCAGGCTGGAGGGCAGTGATGTGATCTTGGTTCACGGTAGCTTCTGCCTGCTAGGTTCAAGCAATTATCGTGCCTCAGCCTCCCGAGTAGCTAGGACTACAGGTGTGCACCACCATGCCTGGCTAATTTTTTGCATATTTAGTACAGACAGAGTATCGCCATTTTGGCCAGACTGGTCTTGAACTCCTGACCTCAGGTGATCCACCCACCTTGGCCTTCCAAAGTACTGGGATTACAGGCATGAGCCACTGTGCCTGGCCTGTAGCTATTTTATTTTATTGAGATGGATCTTGCTCTCTTGCCCAGGCTGGAGTACAGTGGTGTGATCTCACCTCACTGCAACCTCTGTCTCCCGGCTTCCAGTGATTCTCCAGCCTCAGCCTCCCCAGTAGTTGGGACTACAGGCATATGCTACTGTGCCTGGTTGATTTTTTTGTATTTTTAGTAGAGACGGGGTTTCACCATGTAGGGCAGGCTGGTCTCAAACTCCTGACCTCAGGTGATCCACCCGCCTCAGCTTCCCAAAGTGCTGGGATTACAGGCATGAGCCACCATGCCCAGCCCTGTAGCTATTTTAAATGGGATTGTTTTCTTCATTTCTTTTTTATATAGTTCACTGTTAGCATATAGAAACACTACTGATTTCTGTGTGTTGATTTTGTATCCTGCAACTTAATTGTATTCATTTATTAGTTCTAACAGTGTTTTGGCGGAATTTGTAGGGTTTTTTTATATGTAGTGTAAGAGCATGTCATCAGCAAACAGCAATAGTTTTACTTCTTCCTTTCCTATTTGGATGCTTTTTTTTTTCTTTTTCTTGCCTGATTGCTCTGGCAGTACTCTAATACTATATTCCACTTCTGTACTGAATAGAAGTGGCAAGAGTGGGTATCTTTGTCTTATTCTGAATCTTGGAGGAAAAGGTTTTAATTATTTACCATTGAGTATAATGGTAGCTTTGGGCTTATGTATGGCCTTTATTATGTTGAGGCACTTTCCTTTTATACCTAAGTTATTGAGTGTTTTTATCAGGAGAGGATATTTAATTCTGTCAAATGCTTTTTTTGCATCTAATGAGATGACCATCTGGTTTTTGTCCTTCATGTAGAATGTAATTTCAATTGGGAATCAAATGGCAGGTCTAATTTAGGGGCAGAAAGAGAGTTTGTTTAATCAGTTATCAAAGAATCTGTGCGAGAAATAACACTGGTGAAAACAGAGTCATGGAAGTAAAAGAATAAGTAATAAGAAGAGACAGACTTGAGTTGAGGCTATCATAACTGATGTTAATTAATTTTAAGTTGCATTTGGCATGTTTAATTGGTAAGATTATGAATCTGTAATTTTTCTCTTTGCTTATAACATACATCAAATTCTGACCCTTGCGCTAAGAATGGCTTCTTTTTTTTTTTTTTTCCTTTTCTTCTTTCTTTCTTTTTTTGAGACAGAGTCTCACTCTGTTTCCCAGGCTGGAGTTCAGTGGCACGATCTTGGCTCACTGCAACCTCCGCCTCCCAAGTTCAAGCAATTCTCCTGATTCAGCCTCCCAAGTAACTGGGACTACAAGTGTGTGCCACCACACCTGGCTAAGTTTTTGTATTTTTAGTAGAGATGGGATTTCGCCATGTTGGTCAGGCTGTTCTCGAACTCCTGACCTCAGGACATCTGCCCACCTCGCCCTCCCAAAGTGCTGGGATTACAGGCATGAGCCACTGCGCCCGGGCAAGAATGGCTTTTAAATTTTTAAAAGATTATAAAGAAAAACAAAGAAGAAGAAGAATATTTAATAGGGGCCATATGTGGCCTGCAAAGCCTAAAATGTTACTATTTAGTCCTTTACAGAAAAAGTTTGCTGACCTTGGATTTATACCCTTACCATCTCTATAAACTATTATCAAAAAGGATCACACTTACCAAACTGTCAGTTCCTGGAGAATTGGGAACTCATTGGTTTTATTAATCCCTGTGTCGTTCAGTCTCGCATGGTGCATGACAACACAGTAGAAGATCAGAGCAATTTTACTTGATTGAATTGCACACAGAACATGGGCAATAGGGAAGACAGTTCAGAGGATGAGAACCAAACACAAATTGTGAAGATCATAGGTCTAAAGAAATAGAACTGTTCTTCCTCTGTTCTTGTGGGTGGTGACAGTCCTGGTTTGTGTAAACCTAAGTATGGACATTTATTTAATTTTCCCATATTCACTTTCAAATAAAAGGAAGGTTTTAAAGCAGAGGTGTCCAATATTTTGGCTTCTCTAGGCCACAGTGGAAGAATTTTCTTGGCCCACACATAAAATACACTAACACTGGCTGGGTGTGGTGGCTCATACCTATAATCCCAGCACTTTGGGAGGTTGAGGTGGGTGGATCACAAGGTAAGGAGATCAAGACCATCCTGGCCAACATGGTGAAACCCTGTCTCTACTAAAAATACAAAAATTAGCCGGGCATGGTGGTGCGCGCCTGTGGTCCCAGCTACTCAGGAGGCTGAGGCAGGAGAATTGCTTGAACCCGGGAGGCGGAGGCTGCAATGAGCTGAGAGCGCACCACTGCAATCAGTCTGGGTGACAGAGCAAGACTGTCTCAAAAAAATAAAAAATAAAAAACACGACAGCTGATGAGAAAAAAAATTACACTAACACAATAGCTGATGAGCTAAAAATAAAAAAATCTCAAAAAAGTCTCATAACGTTTTAAGAAAGTTTATGAATTTGTATTGGGCCACATTCAAAGCTTTCCTGAGCCCACATGCGCATGTGGGCCCTGGGTTGGACGAACTTGTTTTAAAGCTGTGAACTTGTAAGTATTGTTAGAATTTTCTTGTTAGTCTATTGGGTGTTGATATTTTGTTTTCTCTTTTTTTCTCTGACAACATTCGCTTTTTTTTTTTTTTTATATACCTTTTGCAAGTTTCTGTTTGTTTACTAACTCATTCACTTACTTGCAGGTATATACACACAGAAGTGAAAACATGTTTATACAAAAACTTGCACACAAATAGTAGCATTGTTAGCACCCCCCGACCACCAAATCCAGAAACAATCCCAAATGTCCATTAACTGATGAGTAAATAAACAAAGTGTGGTATATCCATATGATGGAGTATTATTCTGCAATAAGAAAGAATCAAGAGTGGAGCATGGTGGTTCCCACCTGTAATCCCAGCACTTTGGAAGGCCAAGGCAAGAGGATCACTTGAGCCCAGGAGTTTGAGACCAGCCCAGGCAACATAGTGAGACCCTCTCTCTATTAAAAAAAAAAAAATTAAAAAGAATGAAGTACTGTCACATGCTACCCCATGGATTAATGTTGAAAACATTATTCTAAGTGAAAGCCAGATACAGATGACTGCATATTGTATGAATCCATTTATATAAAATGTCTGTAACAGGCAAATCTATGAAGATGGGAAGTAGATGAGTGATTGCCCAGGAGTGGGGTGGGAATCAGGAGTGAGGGCTGATGGGTGCAGGGGTTTCTTTTCGGAGTGATAACAAAGTTCTAAACTTAGAATTTGGTGATCGTTGTACAACTCTGTGGATATACTAAAAACCATTGAATCATATACTATAAGTTGGTGAATTTTATGTTATGTGAGTTACATCTCAAAGATACTTAACAAAAATAATTATGCAGTGGATTGCCTATTTCCTAGTGATGTTGCTGGTTATTTTCTCTCTTATTCAAGCAACAGTTAGGATTTGAATCACTTACATTTTACCGTCTTGAAATAAGACGTTCTAAAAACAAAATTGACTTACAGTCAAATCCTCTTTGACCCAGCTATATTCTACTTACATGAATTTACTCCATTTGTTGTACTGGCACATGGGCACAAAGACTTTTGTATAAGAATATTCATTGTGGCATTATTTGTAGTGGCAGAACACAAACAATCTAAGTATCCATTAGTAGGGAACAGTTTAAATACATTAAGGGAGATGAAGCTAGTGAAGATGAAACTGTCTTCAAGACAATTAAAAGAACAAGGCGTAGAATACTGTTACTATTTGTGTAAAATGCTTGCATATGAACAGAATATGTTATAAAGATTCAACAGTGGCTACTTTTTTGGGAGGCAAAGATTGGGCTGATCTAGTAATAGGAGAGGGACAGCCTATTGCAGGGTTGCACTTTAAAAAAAATTATACTTTCTTTTCATGGAAGCATTATTCATAATTAAAAAGCAGAACCAACGCAAATGACTATCAACTGATGAATGGATAAACCAAATATGGTACAGCCATTCAGTCACATAAGTAGGGTCAAAGGGGATTTGAATATAAATCAATTTCATTTTGAGGAAATCTTAATTCAAAAGGGTAGTGTTCAAATATTATCTTTAAAATTAAAAAAGTTGACTCCTAGATTATATCTCAGCAACCAATCTTGCATCTCTTTTTGCATACTTTTTTTCAATCTATGTGGAATAATTTGTCTTAAGACTCATCCCTTCAATTCACCCTCCAACCACTAATGATGCAGCAATTCTGTGGTTCCTCTGTAATTTTAGCACTGTCTTCTAACCCAGCTGTGTGGCAGCAGTGTATCTGCAGGGTAGGAATGTGGCTTGCAAGGGTCAATATCACACTGCCCACAATTATTTTGTCTCCTCTGAAATGACAAATGAACTTTATAGTTATAATAAAAAGTAAACCCATTCCCCCTAAGGTATAAAGGGTGTAAAATTTACATAGTCAGATGTGACTGCCCCCCCCCCTTTTTTTTTTTTTAAAGAATCCTTCATTGAAGGCTTTAAAAAAAAAATCAGGGCTAGGGATAGGAATAGGTGGCTCATGCTTATAGTCCCAGCACTTGGGGAGGCTGCGGCAAGTAGATCACTTGAGCCCAGGAGTTCGAGACCAGCCTGGGCAACATGGTGAAACCTTGTCTCTACAAAATATTTGCTGTGCACGATGGCACGCACATGTAGTCCCAGCTACTCAGGAGGCTGAGGTGGGAGGATCACCTTAGCCTAGGGAGTTGAGGTTGCAGTGAGCTGTGATCGCATCACTGCCCTCCACCATGGGCAACACAGTAAGACCCTGTCTCAAAAACAAACAAACAAACAAACAAAAAAAACAAAATGGAAAACCAGAAAAACCAGGGATAGGTTTTCAATGTTGGCATTTATTTGATGCAGCCCAATAAACATGATTAAAATATGAAAGTGTTATTGGATTTATAGCTGCTTCTCTAGAAACTTACACTTTTTTTTTTTTTTTTTGCTGTTGTTGGTATAATTGGAAGAAATTCTTCCAAGTTTTGCATCTGCGTTGCTTGTCTTGTAACACTAACCTCATGTAACTTACAAAATATTTGCTGTCATTTTTCTGGCCCTAGGAGGACCCACAATTTATAACTCCTGCTTTTTGTTATTTGGTGTCACTTGTGGCTTGTGTCCTTCCTAATTATTGCACATCCTCTAGCCTGTCCCCACATTCACTCAGTAAGACTGCCACCTTGAGAGATGAGCTGTTGTTCTTCGCAGTATTTAACACAGCACCTACTACCATCATTTAGCTATCTCTGACAAAGAGCTCATTGGGCCCTCTTGCACCATTTCCTCAGCTGGGAAGTGTGGGATTGTAGAAGCTGCTTCACTTCTCCCCACATCTGCAGCTTTGACCTATCACATGAAGCTAGGATTTAGGATTTCCATGCTATCTTTCTAGCTGCAGGAGAACTACCTGCTCAGGGGGCTGTGTTTTCATTTAAAACATACTCCACTTTCTTCATGTTCCTGCTGCTTTCTACCTACTGGCCCACAGCCAGAGGCAGCTCCCACTGCAAGTTTTTCATTTGCATTACATGGTACCTGGCTTTATACAGTTGACATCTCTGTTTAATTTTTATATCTTGCCTGTATCATTAGAGAACAGGGTTTGGAGGTGTTCATGACTTATAGAAACCCCACAGTTAACCCTTTTATGATCCCTCTTTTATTAGGCCCTATTTACAAATTTTGTAAATTTAGATTATTTCTTATTATTAAATGGTGTAAACCCATCCATTTGTACTGTTAAAGCTGTCATGACTGGTATGGCATTTTTGAGTCAGACCTTCCTATAGCACAGCTGAGGCACACTGAGGCCCAGGGAGTTTATTGACTTCTTCAAGATTACAAAGATAATTTGCAGAGCTGAATTTGGAATTCAGAATTCCAGGTCCAGAGCTTTTTCCATAAACTGAACTGATGTAAAAGCTCCAGGCTGGGTGCATGGCTCAAGCCTGTAATCCCAGCACTTTGGGAGGCTGAGGTGGGTGGATCACTTGAGCTTAGGAGTTCAAGACCAGTCTGGCCAACTTGGCGAAACCCCGTCTCTACTAAAAATACAAAAATTAGTCAGGCATGGTGGTGGACGCCTGTAATCCCAGCTACTCGGGAGACTGAGTCAGGAGAATCACTTGAACCTGGAAGGTGGCAGTTGCAGTGAGCTGAGTTCGTGCCACTGCACTCCAGCCTGGATGACAGAGTGAGACTTCGTCTCAAAAAAAAAAAAAAGCTCCATGATACCTTGAATTTAAGGGTAAATTAATGGTGAGTTAGGAAAGGCATGATACACAATGCACCAGACAACACTCCATGAAAATACCTCAACAATGAAGTACTTTGGAAAGAGGTGATGCTGAGGTATTTAAAATTTTGTTTACTTTCATTATCACAGAAGAAGTAACAAATCTTTTTTTAGATTATTTCCGATAGTCTTTAAATGTTCTTCCAGGTGCTTCTGTAGCAGCTTAACAGATCGTATGACAATATGCTGATAGTGCTTCTCCCTTTTGATAACAGTATTAGAGAAGACAGACAGTGCTAGGACAACCGTACAAACACCATTTCTCATGGCTGTAGGCAAGCCAGAAGCCACATCTTTCCTAGGGAAAAGGGCTGACCTGTTACCATTGCTAGTTGTGTGTAAAACATGTGTTAGAAGAAGTAATTATGTTTAGCTGACTGACTATGACCAAGATTAATAGCTCTTGAAAGGGCTGTAATGAAAGGCTGCCCCAACTGGCTTCTACATTATTCTTTATTTATCCCGTTCTCATCCCTGTCACCTTTGGGCACCAGCCAAATGTCATTTATGTGAGATTTGCCCCTTGGATGTGAAAGCCCTCTCTTAATGATGGGAGGCGATTGGGCTGCAGGGCTGGAGAGCTTGGATGGTTAATGTGACCCAGAGGAGATGCTCCAGGTCTGTGGGAGTCAGAGGACCGGGACTCTCCCTCCTGAAGGAGAAAGAACATGAGGATATTTGGCTGTCTGATCCAGGCCATTGAGGTGTACTTGAGAGATTACAGGGCGTACTTCAAACACTGTTGTCAAGTCCTTATATTTCAGTGGCTCTTCAGTTTGGAGCACTTGGAAGTTTCTTATTCTGAAGACCATTTGTTTGAATGAAATCGTCAACTATTTCTAGTTTTGTAAAACTTGGAAGTCTCCTTGTGGTAGAGACTGCACAGATCCCTTCTTGCCTCCTTGAGTCATGGACTTTTCAGGCTGGACTGCTGCCCAAAATGCAGATTGCATTTCCCCAGCCTCCTCTGCAACTGGGTGTGGCCATGTGACTGAGAGAAGGTGTACTATGGGAGTCTCTGAGGTGTTTCTTTAAGAGAAAGCTGGTGTATGCCCTTTGCCCTTCCTTCTGTCCCGCTGCCTGGAATGTACATGCTGGACTTGGATCTTGAAGGTGAAGCCCAAGCCTTATGGGCTACAAGGGGCCTGGTCTCTGAGAACTTCAGGAGAACCACTGTCCCAGCCTGGTGAAGCCACTGTTATTTTGGATTTTCTGTCACTTGTAGGCAAATCTAAACTTACGTAATACACTGTTTCTACACTTGCAGAAGATGAAAACGCCAAACCCTTGGATTGCCTTTTCCCGTCCTAAGTATTAATATCAAAATTTAAACAGGTTCCTTTCCCCTTCTTCTTTCAACTCCTCCAAATTAAAACAACCTACAAAAAGATTGTGCAGTAATTTATTTAAAAACTAAAGACATGAGAGAGATATCAGTATGAGAGATATACGAGAGAGAGATTAACAAGAAGGCTAGAACGGAAAATAACACTTTTAAGAAAAGGATAACGAGGACTGGCCTTCATGACCTTCTGTAATAGGTCAGGGAGCTCTAGCTCTCTCTCCCTTCTAGTGTTGGGGGCAGCAACAGCTTCTTTTCTTCGATTATGAGAGGCCCTGGGGATTCCATTTCACCTGCATTGTTAAGGCCATAGGAAGCTTTTTAAAATTTCAGATTTCAAATGTCAAGTCTCTCTTCAGTGCTGTTGGGCCCCTTGCACGAGAGTGTTTATGTTTTGCCTGACTCTTTGGTTTCCGGCCATAAAGTATGCACGTCGTCATCTTTTCTCTGACACTATGTGTATTAGATAACGTGTACTATAGTAGCTATCGTGGGTTACAAATGATTCTTAACACAACCCTTTTAAAAGAGTTGCAGAGATGTGTAATTATTTTCCATGATTTTCAAAACTTTTGAAAGAGAAAAGCAGCTGTTTGGTTCGCTGTTCTCATTAGCATTTATATAGTGAACTAAGAGAGAGGCTTTCTGTGCAGTGTTTTTCCTTGCCGTTTCTTGCCTTTTAATTTGAAGAATAGCAGGATCTTGTCTTTTGTTCACATGAGTAAAAGCCCGTTCAGCTGGAAAAAGAACAGTGCACTCTTTGTGTACTCAGAGCATTTGAATGCTTTTGGTCACACACTAGTTGCTGTTTAACTGCAATAAAATTGTGACCAAAGGAGATAAACATTTAAAGGATAAATGACAGGCCTGTTAATCTGAAAGCAAGTTTTGCAGCATTGTTATTTTTAGCTAATAGGTATATAGCCAGGAGTCACGGTGATGACTTTTAAATCTGAAACTGAGTGAAGTCTGTGTTTTCAACCAGTTTAAAAAATGTTGCCACTGGACTTTTTTTTAAAAATAGACAAAAATTTTATATATTTATGGTGTACAACATGATGTTTTGACATGCATACATTGTAGAATGACTGGATCAACCTAATTAACATATGCATTATCTCACATACTTTTTTGTGGTGAGAACACTTAAAATCTACTTTCTTAGCAATTTTCAAGTATATAATACATTGTTATTAACTATAGTCACCATGTTGTACAAGAGATCTCTTGAACATCACTGGACATATTTATGGCTGATTATTTTGTGTTTTAACAATCATTTGAACATGACTAAACTGTCTTTAGAAACTGGTAGGGATTTCTTTGCTGTATTTGCTAAGCTTGGCCATGTCATCCACATATATATCTGAATATATTCATATATGAATACATGCTATATATAACATGTGTGTATATATGAATACATAATACATATATTTATATATGTAATATGTGCATATATAAAGTGCCCAAGTATATTGTTTAAGAAAAGAGCCACTGGGGCTTTTATAAGTCTATGATTTCAGAACTAGGTCCATCTTTACAGCTCTGAAGTATTATGATTTACCTGATTTGGTGGAGGAAAGGCATTTTTGGTAATTTTCTGTCCCTATGGGAATTCAAAGGATAAATTTCAATCTCTTTTTCTTTCTTTCTTTCTCTCTCTCTCTGTCCATCTTATGCAGCTGAAAACTGGCATATGACTCTTTGAGAAGAGCTCAAACAGTTGTGGTAAGGATGCTTAGATGTTGAGTGTTATTTATTTTCCGGGGTATGAAACATACAGGGTTTTTCTAGTCTGTTGTTGCAGCGTGCTGGGTGTATTTTGCTTTAGTTGACTGTTCCGTTGGAGTAGTCAGCCTTTTTTTAGGATAACAAAAAAATAAAATTAATCAAAGGCATAAGCAAGGCCTTTTTCCTCTTGTGCAGTCACATCTTATTATACAACAGTAATCTTAAGCTTTGCCCACCTGCCAGATAGGTGTAAGATGATTAATGAAAGCTGAAACTCTGTGTCAGTCGAGAGGAGACAGCAGGGACTGGTGGTGCCAGTGGTGAAGTAAGAAGTACATATGCTGCCTAAAGGGACTCTGGTTCAGTGTGTGAATGTCAGCCCAATGTTGCAGATATTCTGATTTTTCAAAAGAAGCAGGACACGTAGATTTTTATTTGAAAGCTCTTTATTTTAATGAGCCATCGACTAATTGAAATTTAAAACCTGTGTAGTCCAAACAGACCATCTCTACAGGCTGGAAGGAATAGGGGGCCTGCCTTTTCTGACCTCTGTTATTTGGAGAGGTTATGTAACCATTGTAACCAGGGAAGGATACATGAGGATTCCTCTTCAGGGAAGCTGACCAGCCCAATAAAAAATATATAGGTTGACATTTGGAGATGTCTAAAGAGAAGGCCAGGTTTCCATCCAATCAGTCTATAGTGAGGCCCACCAGTTGACAAACGAAGCTTCTGCACATTCAACTTCTGATCTGTTTCATAGTCCCTCCCTTGAAATTATGAACTGATAGGCAAAGATCATTGAACATCGTGAAATGCCTCAAACAGGAATGACAAAATACAGAGCACAGAAACAGAAGAAGAGGAACCCAGAGAAATAGGAAGATGTGGAGAGCAGAAGACAATTTCAAAACAAATTATAATTAATATTCCCAGAGAGATGAGAGAAAATACATGAAACAGGAACAAGGTGCCAATAAAAAGGAACCTTCACACTGTTAATTTGTGTTAGTTGTGATAATGTGTTGTTAAACATTTTAAAAAATGTTACACAGTTTTTAAAAAGTTGTCCATAGGTATTAGAGATTTATGCTAAATAATTACAATTTGAATATTGTGATGTCTGGGATGTGATTTGAAATAATTCAGAAAAACAGACAGAGTTGTGTGGGAGATAGATAAAATGAGATTGGCAAAATGTTGATAATTGTTGAAGCAAGCTGTGTAATGGGTGCATAGGGGTTTATTATATTATTATTTGTACTTTTGTGTGTTTGAAATTTTCCATTATACAACCTTAAAAAAAAGGATCATTTAGAGAGCAAGAAAAACTCTCAAATTAAAAATATGATAGCAGAAATTAAAATTTCAACAGAAGTGTTAGAAAATACAGTTGAAGACATTTGTCCAGAAATCAGACCAAAACAAAGCAATGGAAAATAGGAAAGGAAAAATATGAAATTAGAGGATCAGTCCAGGTGGTCCAGTATTTAACTCTGGGAGTTATAGAATGAGAACCAAAATATCAGAAGGAAAGAGATTATCAAAGAAAGAATACAGGCTGGATGCAGTGGCTCATGCCTATAATCCCAGCACTTTGGGAGGGCCAGGCAGGAGGATCACCTGAGGTCAAGAGTTCAAGACCAGCCTGGCCAACATGGTAAAACCCCATCTCTATTAAAAGTACACAGATTAGCTGGGCATGGTGGTGGGCATCTGTAATCCCAGCTACTTGGGAGGCTAAGGCAGGAGAATCACTTGAACCCAGGAGGCGGAGGCTGCAGTGAGCTGAGATCATGCCACTGCACTCTAGCCTGGGTGACCAAAAAAAAAAAAAAAAAAAGAAAAAAGAAAAAAGGAATAATACAGGGTCATTTCCTTGATCTAAAAGACATGAGTTTCCAGATCAAAAGGGCCCAGTGACCGCCCAGCACAACGGATGAAAAATGATCCCACTATGGCATTTTATCATGAAATTTCCTAACCCCAGAGGAGAAGAGAAGATTCTAAGAGCTGTCACTGGCGTCCTGAGCTGGTCTAGGTGCTCTAGGATCCAGAGCTTCCTCGGGCCAATGCTTCAGACAGTTAAACTCATCTTTTGCTTGGTCAGGGATGTGGTGGTTGCCTGGTTGTTGGGATTGAGAGAAAGAATCTAGGGTCTAACCTCTGCTCTTGACTTCCAGCTAGTCTTTCTGTTTTCAGCTTCACTGTTGAAATGCATCTTCCTTCAGTAGTTCCTGGTTCTTGTATTCCTGAGCCTTTCTGGAGATGGTGGCATGGGAGCTCACTTCTTATTGGTCTTCCCCTTTTCTCCCTCAGTCCTGCCTACCAGTTAGTCTTCAGCTTTGGTGTTTTGTTTTTGTTTTTGTTTTTTTTTTTTTTGGAGACAGGGTCTGATTTTGTCACCCAGGCTGGTGCAGTGGTGCAATCTTGGCTCACTGCAGCCTCGACTTCTAAGGTTCAAGATCCTCCTGCCTCAGCCTCCCAAATAGCTGGGACTACAGGTGTGTACCACCATGCCCAGCTGATTTTTGTATGTTTTGTAGAGATGGGGTTTTGCCATGTTGCCCAGGCTGGTCTCAAACTCCTGGACTGAAGCCATTTGCCTGCATTGGTCTCCCAAAGTACTGGGATTACAGGTGTGAGCCCCCACACCCGGCTTTAGGATTTGGCTTTTGCTGTTACATTACTTGCCATTCCTTTTTCATCTTTTAACGTCTCTCATCTGCTTTTTTTTTTTGAGACTGAGTCTGACTCTGTTGCCCAGACTGGAGTGTAAGTGGTGTGATCTCAGCTCACTGCAACCTCCGCCTCCTGGGCTCAAGTGATTCTCCTGCCTCAGCCTCCCAAGTAGCTGGGATTACAGGTACGCACCACTATGCCCAGCTAGTTTTTGTATTTTTAGCAGAGACAGGGTTTCACCGTGTTGGCCAGGCTGGTCTCACACTCCTGACCTCAAGTGATCCGCCTTCCTTGGCCTCCCAAAGTGCTGGGATTACAGGTGTGAGCTGCTGCACCTCATCTGCTCTTATCTTTCAATTGACTTTGACAGTTTATTTTTATTGTTGTTATTGTTGTCTCCTTTTCTTTTTTCTTTTCTTTCTTTTCTTTCCCTTTGCCTTTCCTTCCCCCTCCCTCCCTCCCTCCCTCCCTTCCTTCCTTCCTTGCTTCCTTCCTTGGTTCCTTTTCTTCCTTTTCTTTCTTTTCTGTTTTTCTGGAGACAGGGTCTTGCTCTGTTGCCCAGTCTGGTGTGCAGTGGCACAGTCATAGCTCACTGCAGCATCAACTCCTGGGCTGAAGGGATCCTCCTGCCTCAGCTTCCCAAGTAGCTGGGACATCAGGTACACACCACCACACCCAGCTAATTTTTTTTTTTTTTCCGGTTTTGTAGAGACGGCGCCTTATTATGTTTCCCAGGCTTGTTTTCAAATCCTGGGCTCAAGAGATTCTTCCACCTTGGCCTCCCAAAGTGCTGGGATTGCAGGTGTGAACCACTGCACCCAGTATATTGTTTTAATTTCTTTACAGGCATTCCAGTGAGGTTTTGGGAAGGAGCCAAGTGCGTGTTTTGAATCCACCACATTAGAATGGAAGTAAATTTGTTGTGTTAATCATTAATTTGTGTGTCAGAGTTCCTTTTCCTGAGGTTTATTTGAAAATCAACGTAAGAAAACAAAATTTAATATGGAGAAAATAATTTCCTCCTTCTTAAAGTCTCCTTTGACTATCCTCACTCAAATTGGTTTCTTTCTACCTTCTCTGAAATACTGTGGCCCCAGGAGACTCCCTCTCAGTTTAGCAAATAATTCTCTACTGTTTTGGGTCTTACTGTAAGCACTGGATATGTGCTTTTCACTTAACTAGATTATGGAGTCTCTGTGAATCTAGGGTGATATCTTAGTCTGCTCATTGATTACCTTATGGCTGCTTATGGATATGAATTGAATAAATACTTAGCTGACCAAGGTATACTACTCAAATTTGTATTACTTTGTTTTTATGTGTGTTATATGTGATTCTTTTTATGCCTTCTCAGCCTATTGCCCAGAGATTAGTGGGAAGGAATAAATTTAACAAGTAGACTTTGGGGGTAATATTGATAAGTTAAAAATGTCATTGGTTTATAGCTTCAAGGGTATTTTACTGAAATTGCAAATGTTCTATTATATTTAGAAAGAGGAGAAATGGAAACCTGACTAGTCATTACACTGAGGTTGGGAAATCTGGAACTTGAGTTCTGAATTCGTTTTCTGTAGATAGCCTATTTCACAGTGGCTTTGCTTAATGTTTTACCAGTAAACAGGCACTCCTGTTTATTTTCAGCTCTTGCCTTTCAGCACAGGATAGCTACAATTGTTCAGAGTATGCCTCTCTTGTATAAATAACAATGCTGTCATTTTCTCTAAAGTCGTCTTTTTTATTAAAGAAACCCTTTAATAGTCCCACATATTCTGTAGTTATGCATTTCTGTGAGTGCTTACTGACCCCTGCGCAGTGTTTAATAAATTATTGAACTTTGAAGAACCTTTGAGAAGCAAGGGCTTTATGTGACTGAGCAGCAGACATGAAAAAACGTTATCCTCCAGAGTATCTAACAGACAGAAATAGAGGCTTGATCAGACAATATAAGCACCGAGTGAATGATGGTAATACCATGAAATATTTACACCCATAGAGCATGCTAGGGTGGGGAGGAGAGTGTGTGGGTTTTTTATCATTTTCGGTTGAACCTGATGCCATACAACTCACCACTCTATGATCTTAAAAGCAAAACAGAAAGAAAGAGAATGGGAGAAAGAAAGGAAGAAAGGAAAAGGAAAATAAAGAAATGATGAATATTGATTTGGTGATATTTTGTTGTTTGCATTATCTTATCACAAAAGCAAGGCTCCTTTTGTAGACAGGAACCTTACTAAGAGTCAAGTTTTAATCAGTCTTTAACAGAAACTGAAGGTATCTGAAGCGATTTCTTGCCACTACAAGTTTAAAGTTTTAATTTAATCAATATCTCATGATTTACCATGCCTCAAAAGCTGTCATTTTATTATCTGTAAAAACTAGAGATTTGAAGAGTAAAGAACTGAATAGCCTGATACGATCTTACTTTTCAACAGAATATGCAATTTATTTATTTTTTCATGGAATGCTATTTTAAAGTGACTTGTGATTTCTTTAATAATGATCCACAGAGAAAATTAACATAAAGGAAGAAATGTCTAATTATTTAGGAAAGGTTTGGAAGATATTTATCCTAGCTAATATATTTAGAGAATGCCTAATATCTTATAGCATAGAAAAGGGCTAAAACAAATGTGCCAACCAATTTGTTTTGCCCCTGTGCCCAGTATTTTGTATATCCATTTTTAAAAATAAGGAGGAACCTTTTAAGATTTCATGGTGTTATCTAACGTTATTAAAAGTAATTACTGTTGATGATAAATAAAGGTTGACAATAATGTGCTTTATTGAATTTAATTTTACTCATGATTTATTTTAAAAACCCACAGGTTGTGTTTGGGAGATATTTTAATGTAGTGTGTCTGTTTTTTGCTTTTTAGTTATGGAAGAAAGAATCAAATTATGTATTAATAAGGAGGCTCAGATTGACCATAGACATTGGCCTTTCAAGGGGATCATCTGGTTTTAGAGGCTTTAGTCTCCTTTGAGTACCCTGGATGTTTGGTATGCATTATGCTAACCTAATGCATGATTACATTGATCCCATGGTTATAGTGACCTAAATTGGCAAGTTTCTGTCACTTGTAAAGTCAAGGTAGTAATGTTGGAAGAGAAACTAGTGAGACTCCCCTTTGCAACTGTAATGTTTTGTCTGTAGATTGCAAATGAGGGAATTTTATGAAGGCTTTATTATTATCAGGAACCCACTGCATACAAAGAAATTTTTAGTCTAAGGACCCAGTATTAGCGAAATGTGACATAGATCCATTTGTGAAAGGGTGTACCCAGTTGAAACAGCAGAAGCAAGATTTTATTTGTAGGTTTATTATTTTTGTTGCCAAAATGATGCCCTGGAAAGAATCGAGAGTTTTGAGTGTGAATGATGTGATGTGGATTTAAATCCTGTCTTTGCCACTTAGTGGTTTCACTTCCAGCAAGTCCTGAACCTAAGACTTATTTTTTTATTTCAAAATGGGGCTCATGATGATTTACTCTGCAGATTTGTTAAAGCTTGTAAGCATTTAGCACAACATCCAGAGTGTGGGAGGCACTCAGTGAATATTAGCTCCTTTCTCCTTCCCTTTCAGCTAAACTAAAAAGGCTTTATCTAGGAGGTGAGACTTGTAGAAACTCTTGATTGATGGAAGGAATGAGTCAGTGAACTAGAAGGGTTCTCAAAGCCTGTGGATAACCATGTAAGAAGGTGAGAAGTGTGTGTGTAGTGATGGGAGAGTGTGGCTGGACAGATGGACAGATAAAGAAAAGAGGGTCTGGTCGGGCATGGTGGCTCATGCCTGTAATCCCAGCAGTTTGGGAGGCCGAGGGGGGCGGATCACGAGGTCAGGAGATCAAAACCATCCTGGCTAACACAGTGAAACCCCATTTCCACTAAAAATACAAAAAAAAAAAAAAAAAAAAAGTTAGCTGGGCGTGGTGGCGGGCGCCTGTAGTCCCAGCTACTCGGGAGGCTGAGGCAGGAGAATGGCGTGAACCTGGGAGGCGGAGCTTGTAGTGAGCCGAGATCCCGCCACTGCACTCCAGCCTGGGTGACAGAGCGAGACTCCGTCTCAAAAAAAAAGAAAAAAAGAAAAGAGGGGCTGAATTAACTGACTTGTAGAGGCAAATGTGATATCGATGTTGGGACACATTATCTGAACTTCCACTGTCATTATCTGCTTCTCAAAATTGAATTGAGAGCATGTGCAAACTCGAGAATGTATTCTTCTTGTCTACTTGAACATCTGTCTTTTAAAAAATGCAAAATGTTAGAAATGTTTGATCCAATATAGGGCAAATAAAAATTTGTCTGTTCTTCTTTTTATATATATATATTTTTTGAGACACGGTTTCATTGTCACCCAGTCTGCAGTGCAGTGGCACAATCTTGGTTTACCGCAACCTCTACCTCCAGGGTTCAAGCAATTCTTGTGCCTCAGCCTCCCCAGTAGCTGGGATTACAGGTGCATGTCACCATGCTGACTAATTTTTGTATTTTTAGTAGAGACAGGGTTTCACCATGTTGGCCAGGCTGGTATTGAACTCCTTACCTCAAGTGATCTGCCTGCTTCGACCTCCCAAAGTGCTGGGATTACAGGCATGAGCCACCATGCCCAACCTGTCTGTTCTTAAATTCTACCTCTGACTGTAGTACTTCGATGGAGAATATATTGCTAATACTTTTAGCATGATGGGTACCAATATGAGATTTCCAGTTGCTTCCCGCATGTTCATTTTGCAGATTTTAACTGAGGCTTATATATGCTCAGGGCTGTACTGTCCTCTGAGGATTCAGTGGTAGCAGACCAGAGTCCCTCTTTTCATGGAGATTCATATTCTATTAGAGGAAGAAGGCCAGTAAATAAGTAAACAGTGGCCAGGGCATGGTAGCTTATGGCTGTAATCCCAGCACTTTGGAAGGCCAAGGCAGGTGGATCACCTGAGGTCAGGAGTTCGAGACCAGCCTGGGCAATATGGCGAAACTCCGTCTACTGAAAATACAAAAATTAGCTGGGCGTGGTGGCAGGTGCCTGTAATCCCAGCTACTCGGGAGGCTGAGGCAGGAGAATCGCCTGAACCTGGGAGGCGGAGGTTGCAGTGAGCCGAGAGATCACGCCATTGCACTCCAGCCTGGGCGACAAGAGCGAAACTCCATCTCAAAAAAAAATAAATAAAAAATAAGAAGTAAACAGTATTTAAGGTAGTAAAAACGACCATGTCTAATAGTGATAAACATTATGTTGTGTCAATGACTGAGGGGAGGGGACTGCTTTGGATACAGTGGTCTGAGGTCGCCTTTGATGTAAACTCCAAAGGATGACAAGGGCATTCATTTCAGCCTCAGGGACAAAGCTCTGAGGTGCTAAAAACCTAGCATGTAGAAGGAACAGAGGTGGTCAGTGGCCAGAACTTAAAGAGAAGGAAATGAAAGGACGGAGGAATGAGGCCAGATCATGAGGGTAGGGACTTTAGGCTGTGGTGAAGATTTTGATTTTATTCCAGGTCCCATTGGAAATCATTGGAGTGTTTCAAGGTAGGGAGCGTGTGTGTGGAGTGACTTATTCTGATTTGATTTCTATAAAGATCACTGTGGCTCTGTGCGGGGAATATTGGAAGGCCAGAGTAGAATTCGGGAGAAATATTGGGAAAGGAATGTTCTGATGGCTTGGCCCAGGTGGTGACTGTGCAGGTAGACTGAAGGGGAAGGATTTAAGATATATTTTGTAGGCAAAGCTGCCAGGATTTACTTTTAGACAGGATAAGGAAGTCTGAAAGAAAAGAAGAATCAAAGAAAACTTCCAGGCTTTTAGCCTGAGTAACTAGATTGATTTTGTTTGCTCGTTGTTTCTTTTGGAGACAGGATCTCACTCTGTTGTCCAGGCCAGAATGCAGTGGTGCGATCATGGCTCACTGCAGCCTTGACCTCCCAGGCTTCAGCGATCCTCTCACCTTAGTCTCCTGAGTAGCTGCGACTACAGGCATGCATCACTACTCCTGGCTATTTTTTTTTTATTATCTGTGAAGATGCCTCACTGCGTTGCCCAGGCTGATCTCCAACTCTTGGGTTCAAGTGATCTACCCATCTCGGTGCCCCAAAGTGCTGGGATTACAGGTGTGAGCCACTGCCCTGGGCTGAGCAACTAGATTGTGACCATTTACTGAGATAAGAAAATTGAGGATGAAGCAGGTCTGGGGTGAATCAGGTGCTATCCCTTTGGACAATCACATGACTGGTGTCTGTTCAGCACCCAAGGGACCATCAAAGAGGCCGTTGTGGAGAGGGAATCCGAAGGTCAGGGCCAGAGAGAGGAATCTGGGGAGTCATCCAGTATATAGCTGCTGGGTTAAAGCCTTAGAACTCTTCTTTTCATGAATCGTTGCTGTTCTTTAGGTTGTAATGAAGTTTTAGGCCTCAGCTTCCCTGAACTGGCGTGTTTTCCCTTCACCTTTTCCGGTCTCTCGGTTGCATTGCCCGACTGTCTCTAAGCCCAACAAACGCATTCCTTCCAGGCAAAAGCAGAAGATGACACACACCATGAGCCAGATTTTCCATGACAGACTTGTAAGGAACAAGATAATCTCATTGTTCCTCCTGCTACTTAAAATAAAGGTAATATTGATTTTATAGTAGCAGTTCAGGTCCTAAGGCATGATATTGATTAAGTGTCTGATGAGAATTTGTAGGGTAGCCTCCCAGACCTGCAGCTACAGGGCATCTCCCCACTGGCCCAGGCCTCTGTGCTGACCTCCACTGTTGTAAGTGGTGTTTTTCTTAGGAATCCTTAGCCTTGTTTAGTCTGCGCACTGTCCAGAAGCATTTATTTTACCTGATGGATGGCTCAATCCAACCTATTACCTTAATCTGACCTTAAAGATGGAAACCTAATGTTTTTGTTCTTAGTAAATGTGAAGACTAATTTTGACACTGTTTAGAATTATTTTCTTATTAGTAGCAGTAGATTTCATGAGTTTTCTGCTATGAAATTTCCTATTAAAATGCCATAATCTGACTTTTTTATTTTTACTTTTAAACTTTGGAGCCTGGCTTTATGAATTTTTTTTTTTTAAACAGGGGAAGGTATCTCTTTTCAAGGTGTCATTATTAAGCCCATGGGACTCTTCAGTTTTAATGTTACGTTAAGGAGAGCAAATTTATTGTGGTTCTTGTGATGTGATGCATTCAACTTGCAGGTTTTATATCATTTACAGATCAGATTCTGAAGATATCTTCAATCAAATTTAATAACAATCAAGGAATATATTATTCACTGGCCTGAAGTATAGAAAGAGTTCCCAGAAATCATCTAAAAATAACTGTTTCATATAAAACATTTTGACTTTCTATCGTAATAAGATTGAGATATTTTTTCTCCCGTGTCTAATTCTGGCCGGATTGTTCATGGGGTTAATGCGAGGATTCAATGAGTTAATATAGGCTCAGGTGCATAATATAATGCCTGACACATAGTAAATGCTCAATTTATGTTAACTAGTGTTAGCTCCTTTAGGCTGATGTTCATTGCAAACTCCTTTTACATTATCCAGCACAGGCCTGGGCACAAGTATGATATTTAAGTAGATGCTTAGTGACTGATCGACGTCTCCAAACATTTGGGATTTCCTTCCACATTTGCCATAGCATAGCTTGTTTTATGTCTTTTCTAAAATGGTCTAGGTACCTGACATCCTTTGATCCTTCATATGGTTGCACTCAAAAGGAGCCATATGAATTTTGACCATTTGCACATCTGCCTCTCTTTTTGGTTAGCTGCCAGATAGAGCTTAGGTTTTAAATCCTTTGCAGTTAAGAGAGACAATAAATGTTAACATTCCTAGTACAGTGCCTGGCACAGAATGTGTAAATATCATTTGATTCGGAAACATGACTGCTGGTCAATTCTGCCTCCAGGGAGACAAAACTATGGAGTGGGGTTGTGGCTCTTTTTGAGGTAGGGGATGAAATAGATATTACTTACCCGAGTAGAAGATGATGCCAGGGGGATCTAATGCTTCTTTTAAATTTCCCTTTTGATGCACAAAGGGACAACTCCGTGTGGCAGGACCTTGGTGGGATGGATAGGCGGCTTTGTAAGTGGAGAAATGGCCTCTGTTTAGCTTATGAGCACAGTCATTTTGGGGGTGGTTTATGAGTCATCTGAAATATGCATTTAATCTAGATTTGTGGCCTGCTGGTGAGGCTGCTGCTTTTTATGATCTCAAGTGTCTTGTCCATGTCAAAACTTGCCTTGTTTTTTTGTTTACTTTGAATCAGAAAAATGTTCACAACCACCCTTGGAATTCCTCCTCAAGTGTGCGTTTGGTCACATCACCCCTGGCTACCACCAGTCCATGACTGTTTATTTTGGATGTCCTTTTCTGATGTTCAGCTAATTTAACCCACAATGAAGTTAATCCTTGCTTCTTTGGAAAAGTACAGATTTACTTATTAGCTGCTTTCAGAGACATTTGCATTTTCATGAAAGTGAGTATATAATTCCATTGACTTTTGGACTCATCTACTCACATATGTGGTGGGCACCTTCTGAAAGTCAGGATTCAGAATAAATCAGAACTGTCTTGAGTTAGCTGAAGTTCTCTTTAAGGCTAATAATAAACATATCTGTGACAAACATGCAGAAGTGGTATTGAATATTCTATTATGTCCATTTATCTTTCCTTCTTCTGGGTGAGAGAGGAGATGAAAATGAAGCTACCTTGGAATTCAAGTTTTCACCTTGTTTCTCCGCATTTATAGCATACTGATTGAAAGCATGGCTGCCAGAGCCATATTACTTGGGCTTGAGTACTAGCTCTGTCACTTACTCATTGTTTAACTTTGGGCGGGGTACTTAATTTCTCTGTATCTCAGTTTCATAATCTCTCAAGTGGGAATAATTATGGTAACCACCACTGAGCATTGTTATGAAGATCAAATAAGTTAATTCATGTAAAATATTTAGAACAGAACTTAGTACATCGCAACTGCGATACAAGTGTTAGATATCGTTTTTATTAGTGTTTAGTAATTGCGTAAATAAAAGAGATGAAAGTCGAAATTATTAATCAGGACCATTTATCTATGAGACACTACAGGCATTGTGTCTAGCCCTGTGGGTTTATATTAGTTAGGGTAGGTTACTGCTGCAACCTACCCTAACTTGATATGATTTTTGCTGCAAAAATCATATCAAAATAGTCTATAATGGCTTAAACATAATAAAATACATTTCTTGTTTATGTAACAGTAATGAGTAGGTAAACAGGGTGGTAGGACATTTTCCTCTCTGTATTCATTTAGGGCTCTAAGCTGAAGGAGGCTCTGCCATCTTCCACACATGGCTTCTAAGGTCACCTTAGGTTATCTCTATTCCAGCCAGCAAGAAGGGGAAGAGAGCTGCAGAAATGTGTTTAGGGGTTTTTTATGGGCCAGACCTGGAAGTGGCACTCATCACTTCTATTCACATTCCATTGGCCAGAACTCAGCAGGAAGAGGAGGAAAACAGCTGCCACTCATCTCAGCCACAGAGTTTTTCAGGGGCCTCTAAAAATGTATGAGACTTGAAAAAAATGTATGGACTCCAAGCTCCAAACATAAAATTGCAGAATTGAGATGAATAAATGTTTAGCTAAATGCTTATAAAATGGAGCCTTATATCAGCTTCCAAAGTTGTTACATTTTATATGCAAAAAAATGTCATTTCTTCCTACCTAGCCTCTTTGCTTCTTTCCTTGCCTTCTCTACTATATTTGAAAAGATTTTGTAAGTTGGAGTTTGGAATTTCCAAGAATTCCCAAGTACTCTCCAGTGATTGCTGAGAAATTATAGTCAGTCATAATTGAGTTTCTCAAGGCCAAATAAATTCAAATGAAAAATCTTCTCAAATTAGTTTGTATTGCAGAGAAACCTTTTAATGCGAAATATGGATACAATTTAATATGTTTATTTTGTTGTTGGGTTAGGCCTTCAAAAGTAGCAGGATCATGGCTTACAGAGGTCTTAAAATAGTCTTGTCAATTCCTATTGTATGCAGACACATTTTGATTGCTTTGAAAAGGTGTATGTTGCAGATAACTAAATACATTTTACATTTTGAGCTCAGAAAATTTCCCCTTTAGATTCCCTTTTCTTTTTGCTTTTATTTTCTAATAAAATATTTACTGCTGTGATATCCAAGAACATGAATGACACTGCATTGAATAACCCAGGTGCTTGGTCTGGTGGATGCCAGTGGCAGAGAAGAAAAGTGCCCTATTTTTTTCAGTTACCATGTTTCAAGGCTAGGCTTTGGTCTTCCTTCTGAGTCATTTTTGGCTTCTTGGATGATAGATTTCTTAAATTCTTCTATTCTCCTAACTCAAGGCATTTCTGAATAGGTGTTTGCGAGCTGTTGTTTGAAAAACCACTTATCGTGATGGATTTTTGTTCTTCTCTTTTTTGCTCTCTTATACACTTTGCTGTTGTCCTGCCAATTGGAATTTGATTTGTTAATTACAAAAGCAAACGGTCCAGGATAGCTCTAAAGGGACTCTGCTAAAGGTTGGGGCTATGATAGAGGCTTTCTTGAAAGGGATTGGCAATTAAGAAATACAGCAACTGCTTGTGATGATTAAACATTTCAAGCATCTCTGAAGGTAGAATGTGGGGAACCTCCAGAGAAGGAGGGGAATAGAGAGGGAACTAATATTTATTGTTACTCCTACAGTCATCTCCATCTCAGTACAGGACATCTTCATCCTTCCAGTTGTTCAGACCAAAAATTCTGGAAACATCCTTGACTCCATCTTTCTCATTCCACTTTCACCCATCAGCAAATTCTGTTACATCTGTCTTCAGAATATATTCAGCCACTTCTTACAACCTCTCCTTCTGCCATCCTTCTCCAAGCCACTAGCATCACTCTCCTGGATCATTGCAATTTCTTCCTATCTAGTCTCCTTGCTTCTTTCCTTGTCTTTCTCTACATAGCAACCAAAGTTTAGTCTTCAAAACAAAACAAAACAAAAGATCATTTCTCTTTTCTGTTCAAACTCTTTTATGTTTCCTCAAAATGTTGTACGTAGATAGAGTTACCATATAATCCGGCAATTCCACTCCTAGTTACCCAAGAGAAATGAAAATGTATGTCCACACAAAATCTGTACATGAATGTTCACAGCAGCATTATTCATGACAGCCAAAAGTGGAAACAACCCAAATGCCCATCAATGATGAATGTACAACTAAAATGTGGCATAACCATACAATGGAATATTATTTGGCAATAAAAAGAATGAAGTACTGGTACCATGCCATAAAGTGGATGAACTTTGAAGCCATATGCTCTGTAAAAGAAGCCAGTGACAAAAGGCCACATATTACATGATTCCATGTACAGAATAGACGAATCCATAGAGACTGGAAATAGATTAGTGATTGCCAGGAGCTGGGGAGAGAGGAATGGGGAGTGACGGCTAATGGATACAGGGTTTCTTTTGCGGTAGTGAAAATGTTCTGAAATTAAGTAGTGGTGACGATTGCGTAACCCTATGAATATACTTTCTGGCTTGTGTACTTTTTTGAAGGGGAAACTTGTGTGGTATGTTAACGATATCTCAATAAAGCTGCTATTACAACAAAAACAACTTCTTTGGCTTTCTTTCTGATCTTTTCCCTGAATCGTTTCTGACCTCTTCTTCTAATATTCTTCTCTTTCTCTTTAACCCATCCAGACTGGCCCCTATTTTGTTCCTCTCATAGGGCAAGTGCTTCCTGCCACGGGGCTTTGTATTTTCTCTTCTCTCTTTTTGTAGAATTTTCTTCCCCCAGGTATCTGCATGGCTGGTTCACTTGCTGCTTTTAGATCTCTATTTAAACATCCTATTCTCAGGAGACTTTCTCTGATTACCCGAAAATAGCACTCCCTACCTCATGGCCTGCTGGCATTCTCTGTTTCTTTCATCCTGTTTTATTTTTCTCTGTATCATCAACATGTGATACACTGTTTTCTTGTTTGTTTTTTGTCTGTCTTCCTCCATTAAAATGTAAACTCCGTGAGGTGGTAACTTGGCTTTGTTCGTGACTGTATCTGCAGTGATACATACCACACCTCTTTTCACTAGACCATTAGCATGAGGAAGACATGGATTTCCTTGGCACTGGTGTTGAATTGGGACTAACTGTATTTGCAGGAGGAATATTCAGTGTGTCTATTAGATGCTACATTAGAAATCATCAGCTTGGAAGCAGTCTCCATGGGAAAAGTAATTTTGGTTCAAAAGGTAGACTGGAAGTACTCAGGTTACATGGTCTTTTATTGTCATATAAATCTTGGTACAGAGTTCCTACTTTTTAAATCATTAGCATTATGCTAATATATAAAGTTTGCTACTTTTCATGTTTGTCTTACAGATTCAAAGCCTTTAGTTCTTTTCAGTCTAATTTACCACCTGTCTACTCTCTCCTTTTCTCCCTTGGAATGTTCTTAAGGTTTAATTTTGAAGGCGCTTTCTGTCAGACGATTATTGGTAAAGTAAATGTATTTCTGGGAAGCAGCTGATTAGTTGATTTTTTTTTTTTTTTTTTTTTGAGGAGTTCGTATTGAGATATACCTATTTTGTGGTTATTTAGAAAGGCCAAGGTAGGGGGAAAAAGAAAAGAATAAAATATATGTATGCTTTAAAAAAAAGCAAGCATTTAGTTTGGGGAGCTCTCAAAATGTGATTTCTTCTGCTCCTGTTTTCCTGCTTCCAAGCATAGGTGGAAGATACTGTCAGTTTCTCTGAACTCCTAAGTTGAAATGTGCAAGTCGCTAGGTGGCGCTGAAGCATCATTCTCCGCACAGCCTCGCCGTAGAACACTTTTGTTATCTTGCTCCAGCTGACTGGATTTCTAGGTGTCAGGGAAATTGTTTTATTGGTACAGGGCATAGTGTAATATATTCCTCTCCACCCTAGGCAGCTATTTAATGCCCTGAAACATGCACCTCTTGTGGCCATGGCCTGTTAACTATGCTTATTTGGTGTAATAATTAGCAGAATTTCTCACTAACAGGGGTACTTACCAACGCCTCACATCTTCACTGTGTTTTTGTACGTGATGGATTGTACATTCTGTGGAGAAAGTTGGGAAGGTCAAAGCTTAACCTCTGCCTAACAGGACTAGTTTTTGCAGTTTTGTTCAGAATGGGTTTATATTAACTGGCTTTTGAGCTTCTTCAGACCAGAATTGTGTATAACGTAAACATATTTGAGCTTTTATGTAAGGACCTGGTGAAGGTTTGTAAACACAACACTGTTAATTTTCCAACTCATAGAATGACAGAAAAATAAATAAAAAGCCGCTGGAATAATTGGACGACACTTGTTACTCAGAACTGTGAGTGTTGGAAGCGTGTCAGAGGAACAGTGGGCCTGCCACAAGCACCACATTTTAGGTTAAAATCGGAGAAGAAAATTGCACATGGAATTTTAATTTTTTCCATGGTCGTAAGTTCGGCCCCATTTAATTCTTTGTGGTTTTTACAAGCCCTCTTAGGCTCCTAATATTTCTATAGCAACAATTTTAACGTTTATTTTAGAACGTGGTCAGAATTAACCGACAGAAGACCAAACAGGAGAAAATAGGTTTAAAGCAGGAAATACTTTAGCCGGGCCACTAACTTACCCTCTATGACCTTAGGCAAACTGTTTGCCTTCTCTGTGCTTTGAATCTCTTATTTCTTAAAATGGGGATTATAATACCCACCCCTTTGTGTCTCCTACATCAGGTAAAAGTGAAACAGTAACTCCTCAATATACCTTTGCTTATATTCAAAGCTCCAGGTAAATGTAAAATGTTGCTATAATTACCTAAAAAAGCTAAGAGGATTTTTCTTTGTTGATTCCAAGGTGAGTTGTAGAAATTCCAGAGGATAGATTAACGTAGTTGGAGGGCTCAGACTTCTACATCTGTGTAGATAGTACCTATTTTCATACACTGTGGCCTGGCTCTGTTTCTGGCCTGGCCCTGTTTCCAAGGTTTAAGTTCCATTCTTTTAACTGTGTATCAGCTATTTTCACTTGGTTATTCTGCTTTTACTTAAGCCGTTTATATATGGCTGGATTTAGTTTTAGGAAACAGAAACTATGTGAGATAGGAAAATAGGTTCATATAAAGTCATTAGGAGGACCAGAGAAATGGGCTGAAGGTGGAGCCTCCAGAGATGGGCTTCTGAAACAATATCACAGACTGGCTTGCCAGGGTAGCCGCTCATCCATCACACTCGGGAAGGGCTAAGAATCAGGAGTCATTCCTAGAACTGTTGATTTGTAAGAACACACAACCATAGTTGTAGTTGGGATCAGGAAGGTACCACCATTAAAACTGGCATTTGAGAACTACAAAGTGAATGGCCAGATTCTGGAATGTTACTGCCTCATGACTATGTTGCCTGCGAAAAAAGTTGAAACAGTCAAGGTGATGGCCTCCATTTTATTTTTGACTTCTGATTCTCACATGCCGCCATTAAATTGATGAAACTTACTTCTCATCCAGAACTCCTAGCTGCAAAAAGGTCTGAGAAATATAGTGTTTACCTTTCATCCTCTGCTCTACAGGAAGGCACAATAAGAGGAGATTGGAAGGGTGCTGAGTACCACCTTATCTACCTCTTCCCCCAGCATGTTTAAAATAAAATATCTTTACCTCCGACTCGTATTGCATTTTCTGTCCAGCACAGCAGCTAGTTTATTGGACCCTCAGTAGATGTGTTAATGACATTGACTTCCTTATTTCTTTGTATGGCCCCACCTTTCCTAGTCATGTGTTTTGGTACCATATTAGATTTCAGATCCACCTACCTATCTGTAACTCTTGATTCCTATTCATTTCCATTGCTGTCTTCTTGTTCAGGTCCAGCTCCTCTCTGCCTGGGCTTTTGCAGTGGTCTCTTTATCTGGCCTTTGGTTTCTTTCACTGTAACCATATTATAAGTAGATTGGTGTTTAAAAATCAGAACAACAAATAACAAACATGCTTCCATTGTGCTCCCTGTCCTTCTCAAAAGCTTTTTGAGGCTCCTCATTACATGCAGGATAGAATCCAGACTCCTTAGCTTGACTTTCAGGACCTACCATAATCAGGGTGCAATCTATCATTCCAGCCTTATCTTCCATTTTCCCCCTGCTGGAACTGAATTTTAGCCAAAAGGTCTAATCACTGATGTCTGAGTGTCTTGTCCTTTACTAACTTTTCAGCTCTGCTATCCTTTTGCCTGCTTTTAATAGTCTGTTTTCTTTTCTCATTTATTTATTCCTTTGATCGCTTAGGCACAGTTTTTTTCTCCTTCTTCATACTTACAGCATGGTTTACTAAGGCGTTTTAATTTTATTACCTGTATTGTTAGTTTTCTTTTTATGACTGTATACCTTCCACTCCTTTTTATGTAGACAATGTAAATATTTGTTGTGGATTGATTTGTTGATTTTTCATGGTTTAGACATCTACTTGCATGGGAAAAAGGGGATGGTGGAGGGTCAGTCTGGGGGCTGAAGCGGTACTCTAGCTGTGTGATTTTGTCCTTTTGATTACCATTGAAAGGACAAATTAACTATTTGCTTTGAGCAAACTAATGCTGAGTTTTGTGGATTTAGTGTTTGAAAAGGGCCCTGGGAAGGAAAACCCTGGAGTTGAGCTCCTTATCCCCGTTTGCCAGGCTGGATGAGCTCCATGTCCATACCCCTGCATTGCAGTTTGCTGAAGTGTGGGTTGTGAAATAGCAATGGAATTTGTCTGTGGTTTCTCGCCAGCGAGGAGGAGGAAGAAGGATTCTGAGTAAATCAGACATGCAAATTAGTAAGGCCCATGGGCCTTAAGCGAATTACACAATAAAGCCCAAAGAAATTCACTTTGGCTTCTTTCTGCTTTTTGTGTGTGTGAGAAGGCAGCTATTATGTATTTGCTTTAGGCCAGAAGTTCACAAATTTTTTGGCTTCAGGACCCTTTTTTACTCCTAAAAATTATTGAGGACCCAAAAATCTTTTGTTTATATGGGTTATACCTATCAATATTTACTGTACTAGGAACTAAAAAGCCTTTATTGATTTAAAAATAGCAACACCCTTTCATTACAAGTTAATGTAATGTTTTTTATGAAAAATAACTCTTTTCCACTGTAAAAAATTAGCAAGAAGTGTGCCATTGTTTTACTTTTCTGCAGATCTCTTTCCTGTCTAGCTTGATGCTTGATTCTTACACTTTTTTGTTTAGTCGCTGTAATACGTTGTTTTGGTTGAACTATATGAACAAAATCTGGCCTCACACAGACAGTAATGGAAAAAGGGAGTATTTTAATTGCTTCTTCAGCTATTAAATGTTGATATTTTTCTTTGATATTATTCCCAAACTTGTCAAGTGATAGCTTCTATTTTAAAACATTTTTGTTTTTAATTGACAATAATTATCTATATTTATGGGGCATGTTGTGATGTTCCATGCACACATTGTGGCGTGATTAAATCAAGCTAATTAACATACCTATTGCCACACATACTTATTATTTCTTTGTGGTGAGAATACTTAAAACCTACTATTTTAGCAAATTTGAAATATACATTACTGTAAACTAGTCAGCATGCTGTGCAACAGACCACTAGAACTTAGGTGTCCTGTCAAACTGAATTTTTTACCCTTTGACTAACATCTCCCCTTTCTCCGGTCTATCCCACCAACCTCTGACAATTACTGTTCTACTCTCTACTTCTATGGGTTTGACTTTTTTAGATTGCATATTTTAGGGAGATCTGTACCTGGCTTATTTCACTTAGCATAATGCCCTCTAGATTCAAGATTCATCCATGCTGTCACAGATGACAGAATTTCCTTTTGTAAGGCTGAATATTATTCCATTTTCTTTAGACAAGTGATAATTTCTTAAAGGTTACTTGCAGGGTGGAATCTCAAGCTATCTTAATTAACGTTTCCTACTTTGTTATATTAAAATCTGTTTATCTCTTTTGCACTTCGAATGCATCTTTTACATTCAAATGATTTTGTAACATTACGTTTTGATCATTTGGAAAATTATCATGTCACTGAGTTATACAGATCTTCCAAATGTTGATGCATTTCATTATATAATGTAAAAAAAGGTTACACTCATCAGTATCACCACTGATCTTATGGTACAAGTCTTTAAGTATTGGGAAGCCCCAAGCTCAAGGTAGCAAATATAAATTTTCTAAATGTCTGATTTTTCTTGACAATCTGAAGTTTATCATTGGTAGCAAATATGGTCAGTTGTTTTTCTTGAAGTGGCAAGCTCACTTTATTAATTGTTGAGAAATGTCTGTCAAATACTCAAGTCTGATTAACCAGAAAAATATCAGTCAGCTATTTTTTTCAAGTAAAAATGGTGTTCTGTGGGGCAAATTCAGCCCAGAACTCAAATCACACATGTACTTTTCTTTGAGATGACCATTTTACTTTGGTATTTATCAGAAGTACTTTATGTATGTTTCCTAATTTGTCACACAGTATAGTAAAAAGATAGCTACTTAAAGCTCAAGATTTAATAGAATTGATGATTTTTCCTGCCTTACTGAGGACATGCTTAAGTGAAACTAACTTCCTTTCTCTTCTTTCTCTTTTAAATGGAATGCGTGGTAAAGAACACAGTGACTGGTAAGTTTTTGAGGTCTATTATGATAGCCTGCTGACTATAGTTAAAAATAATGTATATTTCAAAATTGCTAAAATGATAGATTTTAAATGCTTTCATCACAAAGTATGTGAGGTGATGGATAAGTTGATTAGCTTGACTTAATTATTCCACAATGTGTACAAATGCGGAAACATCACATTGTACTCCATAAATATGTATTACTTGTCAGTTAAATATAGATATTAAAAAAACTGAATACTAGTTTAGTTGGGTACCACTGGCTTGATTAGTGACAAGGCACCTGCAGTTTTACCCAGCATTCTTTTAAACCATCAGTGGAAATGTCCACACAGCAAATAACAGTATTGTTACGAAAATAGTATTGATCTTGTGGAACCTTTGCCAAATTTCCGCACTGTACCAAATAGGAAGATTTGAGTAGCTAAAAATTCAGAGTGGAATAAGAGGCAACCTGGAGGAGAAAATTTCTCTCCTGTTCTGAGATTGCTGTTAGCCCAGGATCAGAATTCCTGGGGCCTGATTTTGTGAGTTTAAGAAGCACAGGGAGATTTTTTTTTTTCCCTACCTGCCTTTGGTGATAATACATGTTTAACCTAACTCAATGTGATTGTGGGTTTTTTTGTTTTGTTTTGTTTTGAATTGTTGTTTCTGTTAGAAAAATAATGAATGGCAAGGGCTGCAGAGATCAGTTGTTTGTGAGATGACTGAGAAGGTAATAGGACCTCCTATTTGGGCCATTAAGAAAAGCCTTCTGTAAAAAAAGAACCCATTTTGAGCAACATGCGAAAATTCTCTGAGTCAGTTGGCCTCATTTGTAAGCCTTTGATTGCTTTATTTGTTTGTTTGCTTGCTTGTTTATTTATTTATGTTTGGAAGGCAATCTTTCTGCTTCCTGAATGGCTGTCAGAGCTCCCAAATAACATCATCCCTTTGCTGGTGTGAATATAGCCTAGACTTGAGGCAGCAATTAACTGATCATGTAATAGAAGAATCCCAATTTTCCAGTTTCTTTTTTTAACTTCTTGGGTGGTTGGGGCACATCATTGAAACAATTATTACATTTACTCAAGAGTTTGTCTTTTCTATTAAAAAAAAAATTCCATCTAAGTGCCTTACGGTGAAGAGGAGGAGATTGTGTAACTGGAGTCTCCCCTTAACTGGTCTTTATTGTTAAAGAAGAGTGATCCCTTTGTGTTTCAGCTTGGCACACAGAAACGGTTTTAATTTAACAGTCCAGCTCCTTTAATAGATCAATTCTCTATTGTGGTTTGAATTTGGTGCACTCCCAATTTACTCTAAGCTTCTATGGGCTTCCTTGGAGAAATTGGGGCAGAGATGCCAAAGAGTCATTTTGGGTACAATTTAGAGTTTGTTTATTTATATAAATGTATACATGTAAAGGGTACCAGTGCAGTTCTGTTACATGGATATATTGTGTAGTGGTAAAGTCTGGGTCAGCTTTTAGCGTAACCATCATCTGAATAATGTACATTATATCCATTAATTTCTAGTTTTATCTCAAACCTCTTATTAATTAATGCTAGCCATGGAAGGTAACTAGCACTTGTAAATGCCTGCTGTGTGTTAGATGCTCTAGTAGGTGTTTTAGACACCCTCCTCTAATCTTCATGGTGACTTTCTGATATATCCTGAACCTGCACAGTTCTCTCCACTTCTGTCACTACTACTACAGGCCAAGCCACCATCATTTCTTGCACAGACTTCTGCACCCCCAATTTGGCCTCCCTACTTCAACTTTTAACAGTCTCCTCCCTCTCATAATCCACTTTCCATACATAAGTTGGATTTATTTTAAAAATATATATCAAATGATGTCGCCTCACTGCCTGTAAGACTCTTCAGTGACTTAATGACAAACAGAATGAGATCCTTCTCCTGCTCTGGCTGACAGGACCAGAACAGCCTGGGTTCTGTAGCTCTGAGAGCTCACCAGCCACTCTGTCCTTGCTCGTCCACTGTGGTCCAGACTCGCTGGCTTGCTTTCTGTCCCTGGAAGCCACCAGACTGGTTCTTCCTTAGGGCCTTTGTACCAGCTGTTTTTCCTGCTTGGAACACTTTCCCCAGATCTTTAGTCTGGGCCTGGCTTCTTGTGATTTGTGTATTGCCTAAAATGACACCCACTCAATGTGCCTTCCCTGACCAGCTGAGCTACAGCAGTGTCCCAACACTGCATCACTAGATTTTTTTTTCTTTCTTTCTTTCTTTCTTTCTTTCTTTCTTTCTTTCTTTCTTTCTTTCTTTCTTTCTTTCTTTCTTTCTTTCTTTCTTTTCTTTCTCTTTCTCTCTCTCTCTCTCTCTCTCTTTCTCTCTCTTTCTCTTTCTTTCTTTCTTTCTTTCTTTCTTTCTTTCTTTCTTTCTTTCTTTCCTTCCTTCTTTCCTTCTTTCCTTCTTTCCTTCTTTCCTTCTTTCCTTCTTTCCTTCTTTCCTTCTTTCCTTCTTTCCTTCTTTCCTTCTTCTTTGAGATGGAGATTTGCTGTTGTTGCCCAGGCTGGAGTGCAGTGGCATAATCTGGGCTCACTGTAACCACCTCCTGGGTTCAAGCAATTCTCCCGCCTCACCCTCCCAAGTGGCTAGGAATACAGGCATGCACCACCATGCCTGGCTAATTTTTTGTATTTTCAGTAGAGACGGGGTTTCGCCATATTGGTCAGGCTGGTCTAGAACTCCTGACCTCAGGTGATTCACCTGCCTCGGCCTCCCAAAGTGCTGGAATTACAGGCATGAGCCCCTGAGCCACCGCACTCAGCCTAGATTTTATTGTCATTAAATCACTTGATGCAGTGCAGAGTGAGTTTCTGCTGTTAGACTGTCTGGATTTCAATCATGGCCTTATCATTTACTGGCTGTGTGATTTTGGAGAAGTTACTTAACTTTTCAGGACTTTCATTTTCTTCTTTATAAAATGGAAATATTATTATATCCTTCCATTGTAAGAATTGAATAAGGTAGTACTTAGCATCTTTTATGGTTTCTGACACATTGTACATAGTCAAGAACTGTTAAATATTACTATTTTAATGTAATGTTATTAAAATCATTGCATATTTTATAGCTTATTTATTTGGCTATTTTTCTGTCTCTTCTACCAGGAATATAAGCTTTATGAGGGAAAGAATCTTATCTGTCACATTCCCAACTGTGCCCCTAGAGCTTAGAACAGTGCTTAGCACATAGTAGGCATTCACCAAATCTTTGCTGATTATTAAAATCTAAGATATAATTATCCCTGTTTTTCAAATTGAGTAATTAGGGTTCAGAGAGGTAAAGTAACTTACCCAAGGCTACGCAGCTACTAAATGCTGGTAGTCCTTGGTATTTGGACTGAATGCTGATTACAAAGACCATGTTCTTTCTGTTATGCCACAATACATAAGTGGATCTTTATTTCAGATTCTGTCGTTTATAGCAGATGGATTTTCAGGTTGCCTTTTTATGTAAATGTGACATGACTCATGAAATGTAAACAGCCATTTGTGTGACTATGAAAGGTCAGAGACAAGAGTTAGACCCACAGGCAAGTTAGGAAAGTGAGATATGGCACATCCACCACCTTCAATGGTGGAAGAAAAGTGACCTGATTCCTGCCTTGGAGATGTGTAGGGTGGTGCCCTTGGGCTTGGGCTGCCTGAGGAGGTTCCTATGCTTTGACTTCTGAACGGACAGGATCCCTAAAGTCATCGACCCTAGTTTGGGCTCTTGTACTTCTTCTATCATCTTGTTCTAGTTGGTGGAGGCAGAAGTTGAAAAATTAAAATGTTGGCTCCTGCAGCCTCTAGAAAATAATAGGCTTGAATTTGCTTTTGTCACTAACATAATTATGGTGCTTGGTCTGTGGGGGCTTCACTGATGCATTCTTTTTAACAGCCCTGTTTGTTTGTTTTTTCATAAGCAAGCATAGCACAGAGGAAAAAATATCGGTTTTGGAGACTGGCACATCAGGGTTCAGATTTCTGCTGTGCTAGTTCTTGGCTGTGTTTCGGCACGTGAACTTCTCTACACCTCAGTTTCTTTGTTTATGTAATGGGGATTCATATGACAATTAAAGAGAGAGCTTGTCTAAAGTGTCTTATGTAGTGATATCTCCAGTTTGACCTTTTTGAGAATCTGATGAAAGTTATGGAACCCTCCTCCTAGACAAGTGCCCATATACCCAGAACTTTGTATTAATTTCATGGGGTTCATGAAGCCTCTGAAACCCAGCTTAATTCAGAATCCACACCAACCAAGGTCCTCGTAGGAAGACCTTGTGTTCTTGTTTTGTTTTGGCTTTCTGCAGTCTTTTAATAATGTTTATTGAATGAGAGAATGTAACTAATTTCTTGTTTCCATAATCACTTTAAATTCGAGATTTGATTTCCTTTTCCCTGGAACCTGTGGCAGTGCCAGCTTCATAGCCTAGTCTAGGCATGCCAGTTGCCCACTGTGGCAATAAATATCTGAGCCTGTGGTTTTTGCCTTAGGTAAACTGTAGAGGTGGACTCATGGAATGCTTGGAAATTTTTTCAGTTTCTAATAATGTGTAAATGTCAAGAGCCAATTATTGAGGAATGGCTCCTCAAAGTGTTTGGGTACTCTAGATCGGACATGACCATCTTGGTGTGTGAAATTTTGCTAATGCATCTTTCCTAATAGAATATACAATCTCAGGGCTAGAAAGTCTTAGAGATCATTTAATTTAATTCCTCCAGATTGATTAAGTGGTTTGTCCAAGGTCATTCGACTGGTATAGTGGCAGAGCTCAGGCTGGACAAATCAGGCGAGTATTCTGCAGCTCCTCAGAAGCCAATAACTTCCACTGACTTCTGTGTCTGAAATTCATTAAACCTTCGACACAAAGTGCAGCCATTTTAATGCTGAATGAGATTCATCACTGTCTGAAATGGGCTTATTTATGTATGAATGTTTATTCCTGTTTCTTCCTCCATTCTCCCAAAATGTAAACACCATAAAAACGGGAATCTTGTCTGTCTTAGTCACCCTCAGTATCCTTAGAACCTTGTGTGTAGTAGGTGTATAATACATTTTGGTTGAATGAGTGGCAGTTCTAATAATGTCAGAAGAATTGGAATTTTTTTTACAGAAATCTTTGTCAGTAATTTAACAAACATCGATTGAACCTACTATGTATCAGGCACTATCCCAGGCACAGGTACAAATGAGATATGGTGCTCAGCTTCAAGGAGTTATGGTCTAAATACCAAAATAACAGAATCAAGAGCAGCAAACTAAATTGGGCTCACTGTATTTTTTAAAAATTTAATTTGACTGCTGGGTGTGGTGACTCACTCCTGTAATCCCAGCACTTTGGGAGGCTGAGGTGGGTGGATCACGAGGTCAGGAGTTCGAGACCAACCTGGCCAACTTGGTGAAACCCTGTCTCTACTAAAAAAAAAAAAAAAAGTACAGGCCGGGCGTGGTGGCTCCCACCTGTAATCCCAGCACTTTGGGAGGCCGAGGTGGGCAGATCACGAGGTCAGGAGATGCAGACCATCCTGGCTAACACGGTGAAACCCCGTCTCTACTAAAAATACAAAAAATTAGCCAGGCGTGGTGCCGGGCACCTGTAGTACCCGGGAGGTGGAGCTTGCAGTGAGCTGAGATTGCACCACTGCACTCCAGCCTGGGCAACAAAGCAAGACTCCGTCTCAAAAAAAAAAAAAAAAAAATTAGCCAGGGGTAGTGGCACGTACCTATAATCCTAGCTACTCGGGAGGCTGAGACAGGATAATCACTTGAACCCGAAAGGTAGAGGTTGCAGTGAACTGAGATCGTGCCACTGCACTCCAGCCTGGGTGACAGAGTAAGACTTCGTCTTGAAAAAAAAAAAAAAAAAGAATTAATTTGAATGCATGCTCCATTATTTCCTGTGTCTTTTACCTTCCTGCTTTGCCCATTTAACTGCCTAATTTCTGATGACATTTAAGTTCAGGTCTTAGATTCTGTAGATCAGTGGTTTCTAAACCTGGTTGATCATCACCTCACCTCAGTGGCTTTAGAAACAATACAGACCCTACTTTTGGAGATTCTAAACCAGGGCTGAGGTGGTCCCTTGGAAACTGTATTGAAAAACAGTAACTCTACAGTCACTTGCAATGAGCAGCCAAATCTAGCTAGATACCCCTGCTTTATGGGTGAGTGTTGAGGACGAGGGTTTCATGTTAAAACCCAGACTTGATATTCTATATTCATAGCATCTTTCTTATCCTTAAAGATTCTATGTACTTTTCAGCACATTGTTCTCTTCCAAGGGGCTCTGCAAAGTATACTTGCTGTCTGTACATTTCCACTGTGAAAACTCCTTGAAATCATGTAGACAAATGAAAGCTAAACATCAAATAAATAACCTAAACCAGTAATAATACTCCCATTTGGCTCTCCTTGTGTCTTCTCATGTGGGTTAGCTCGTCAACCAGATTCAGCATATAAATTGAGTATGTATGGTTACATGGTGACTTTCAAGAGTAAATACTTTTTCTGTGGAACAAGAGAGATGGATTTGTGGTTTTCCAGGATTCCTTCTCCCTGACTTGGTAGAAAGATAGCCAGGCATAGCTCAGCACACCTGAAAATAGGCAAGCTGTCAAGGTGTTGGCAGGGAGAGGCTCCTCTGGGTAGGACTTGGGGCATCCTACCAGCGAAAGAGAGACTAGGTTTAAGTGATTTCACATTTGGGCTTTATGTATTATAATTGCTGAAGTGCTAAATTGAGTGTGACAAATCTAACAGGTAATTGCCAAGTAGGTTTCATTACCAGTCATTGCATAGATAAATGATGTTCTTATGTGAAAAAATAAAACCAAACTAAAGAAAAAAATTGGACTATATTTGGAGTTAGAATTACAGATATTACAGATATGTTCATATACATCAAAGCCATTTCAGTGTGTCAGCAAACTCAGTTCATTACCTCTGCCAAGGTGGTCTAGTGTGTGTGGGGGTGCAGAGTGGGGAAAAGTGGGGAGGGGTTGTGATTTATGACAAACTGTAAAAGAGGTTAGAATTGGGAAACAAGTTTTTTTCTTAGAGGAGTGGCAAATAGTAAGTAGCATTTGGACCTCACTCAGCTCTAATAGTTAGAGCTAAGCTTTTTGACATTATCATTATATATTAATAATATATCTGTGTGACCAGCCTCAGTAGATTTTATTCATTAGTAACTTGGTTGATTTTATGAAAATATTTTATGAAAAGGTTTTAAAAATACTGAAGCACGGCCGGGCGCGGTGGCTCAAGCCTGTAATCCCAGCACTTTGGGAGGCCGAGACGGGCGGATCACGAGGTCAGGAGATCGAGACCATCCTGGCTAACACAATGAAACCCCGTCTCCACTAAAAATACAAAAAAAAAAAATTAGCCGGGCGTGGTGGCGGCGCCTGTAGTCCCAGCTACTCGGGAGGCTGAGGCAGGAGAATGGCGGGAACCCGGGAGGCGGAGCTTGCAGTGAGCCGAGATCGCGCCACTGCACTCCAGCCTGGGCGACAGAGCGAGACTCCGCCTCAAAAAAAAAAAAAAAAAAAAAAATACTGAAGCACAGTAAAACCTAAGGCTCACATCACTGTCTGTGGAGTCAGTGAGGAACAAGGCAGAGTGCCAGTGCATATGAAGAGGGATTTTTTTTTGCCTCCTTGGTTCACTGCTTATTCCCAGTAACTTGAACAATGCCTTACATGAAGTAGACATAAAATAATTACTGAATGAAAGAAGAAAGGAAAGTATACTTAGTCTCTGCTTTCATGGAGCTTACATGCTAGTGGGAGAGAGACAAAAATTAAGTGCAAATAAAGAAACAGAATATGTGATAGCAACTAGGGTGAGAGTGCTGTTTTTCATAGGATGGCGGGGATTGGGCTATTTGGGGAATGAATCGATGAGAAAGAGAAAGTTGTGCAAAGCTGGGAGAGGGAACATCATTTGAAGAACAGAAAGAAGGCCTACATGATTTGAGAATGGTGGAGAGAGAGATTTGAGGGAGAGACTTGCTACGATTAAGAAAGATAGTCGGCTGGGTGCGGTGGCTCATGCCTATAATCCCATCACTTTGGAAAGATGAGGCAGGTGGATCACGAGGTCAAGAGATCAATACTGTCCTGGCCAACATGGTGAAACCCTGTCTCTACTAAAAATACAAAAATTAGCTGCGTGTGGTGACACGTGCTAGTAGTCCCAGCTACTAGGGAGGCTGAGACAGGAGAATTGCTTGAACTCGGGAGACGGAGGTTGCAGTTAGCCGAGATCGCGCCACTGCACTCCAGCCTGACGACAGAGTGAGACTCCATCTCAAAGAAAAAAAAAAAAAAGAAAGATAGTCATGATAAAGAGTGTGGATTTTATTTTATGCAAAGTGGGAGCTCATTAAGAAGGTAAAAGTTTTTAAGCAAGGGAATGACATGATTTCACCTACTTTTTAAAGGAGGTTGCTCTGACTGCTGTAGAGGATAGACTATAGGCAGGGGACAAGAGGGAGACCAGGAGGAGGCTCTTGGAGTGTGGTAGGCGAGAGATGGTGGTGGCTTGCCCCAAGAGGGTAGCAGTGGAGATGGGAAAAGTGGATGGATTTGGAATGTATTTTGGCATAGAGCAAACTGTTGAGTGGTTTCAGAGGGTTGCATGAGAAAGTTGATACACTGCCCCTACCCCATGCAAACACACACATTCTTTTTTTATGATGAACTTTCTTTAAAAGCATTTGTTGGAATATGAGATTATAGGCTATAAGTGAGAAAACAACTCTTTTTGAGCTGTGAGGAATACTAGGAGAGGAGAAAGTGAATTGTGTGTGCTGCTCATGGTGGTACGCTACGATGGTTCTACAGTTCCAGGCATTTTTGACAGCATGGATTCAATGCAAAATGGCAACACACACTGTATCTTTTGGCAGATCAGAACATAATGAAAATAAAATAAAAAACTTCAAAACTGGCTCTTGAATGAAATAGGATTCAGAAGAGATGATCTCAAATCTACTTTATGAGATAATGTCCTTTTTAAAAAGAAACACTAACATCAGTTATTCATTTAGAATGTCTGAATTATTATTCTAGATTCTTTGTAACTGCTGTGAATTCATGATGCACTTGGATAGTCTCTGTTACTCTGAAGTTTTAATAGATAACAGTCAGAAATGGAGTGGGAGAACATAAAAGCAAACTGAAATGCTCATAGCTGGTACCCTGAAGCCATTAACTTTAAGCTGGTTATTCCTGATCTACTGTTTGGACATAAAATGGGAGAGAGGCTGAGTATGACTTGAACATTGGTTCCTTAGAAACACCATCCTTGGGCCGGGTGTGGTGGCTCACACCTGTATTTCCAGCACTTTGGGAGGCCGAGGAGGGCAGATCACGAGGTCAGGAGATCGAGACTATCCTGCCTAACACGGTGAAATCCCATCTCTACTAAAAATACAAAAAATTAGCTGGGTGTGGTGGCGGGCACCTGTAGTCCCAGCTACTCGGGAGGCTGAGGCAGGAGAATCGCTTGAACCCAGGAGGCGGAGCTTGCAGTGAGCCAAGATGGCTCCACTGCACTCCAGCCTGGGCGACAGAGCGAGACTCCCTCTCAAGAAAAAAAAAAAAGAAACACCATCCTTGTAAAGAGAGCATACACCTTCAATTTCTAGGGCAGCAGCATTTGCTTTACAACTTGTATGTCTTGGTGGGAGTAGCGCTATCTATCACCTTGTGGGCCAAAGGGAAAGAGTCCGGTGAAAATGGCTCTGATGTTCTTGGAAGTGGGAAAGCAGGATAATAGGTTCTTCTTAATGGATAATGCAGCCAATATTGGCCAACTTACTTTGATTTCGGTAGTCCTAACACCACCCTAGAAGGCACCCTAGACAGAGGTCCCTTGCTACCACTCATTTTGCAGATCAGGATACTAAGGATTTTCCTGATTTTAAGCGTTAAATATAGATATCCCTGTTGGCCGAAGTTAAATTGGCCAACTAAAGTTCAAAAACAAAAATTAAAAAAAAATTTATTTTGTATTAGGTTTCAAAGGAATCATCATTAGGAGAAGCCTGATTGTTCCTTTTACGCCGACTCACACAGTTTCAGCAGATTACATTTGAGGCCTTAATGTTGAAATCTCATCTGTAAGTCTGGTATATCTAACTAATCATATAAACATCTTTCATCTTAGACTGTGTAGCATGTCTCTAGTAGACTAGGTGGGCCAAATGACATTATAGTTAAATCAAGCCAATAAATATATGAGAAAGAAAGCAAATGAGCGTGGACTCCATAGTGAGTGATGGAGGTTCCGACGAGTCAAAGACACTGAATTATTCATTGCTCCTGGTTTATGGAAGAGTAAACCCAGATATGTGTTATGCTGATTCTGCATGATTGGCTACTTCCAGGATTGACCCTATTTTCCTGTCCTGCTCAAGTCTCCTTCCTTCTTAACCATATGTTGTGGGTATTCAGAAATGCCGTGGTTTTGTTTAGAGTAGCAGGACTGGTGTTGAAGATCAACAAGGAAAAGCAAAATGGGCTTGTCTGTCCCATCAAGCGATGTGCTGTCAACATTTGTAGACTATGTGCCCTGAATTAGGAGGAAAAAAGTAGAGATTCCTGAGTTTAGGAAATTATAATCTGGTGCATCTTCTTCAGACTGAAACCTTAACTAAAGTTTGTGAATTCTTTCTCTTTTGTCTTTATTCTCTCTCTACTCTTAACATTTTTCTCCCCACCTCTTTGGCTATATGCTGTTCTGCTTTTGATACAGAATTGACCTTATTTGGCCGGGTGGGGTGGCTCATGCCTGTAATCCCAGCACTTGAGGAGGCTGAGGCGGGCGGATCACTTGACGTCAGGAGTTCGACACCAGCCTGGTCAACATGGTAAAACTCCGTCTCTACTAAAAATACAAAAATTAGCTGGGCATGGTGGTGGGCGCCTGTAATCCCATCTACTAGGGAGGCTGAGGCAGGAGAATCGCTTGAACCCCGGAGTTAGAAATTGCAGTGAGCTGAGTTCAGGCCACTGCACTCCAGCCTGGGCGACAGAGCAAGACTCTGTCTCAAAAGAAAAAAAAAAAAAAAAAAAAAAAAGACCTTTTTCATGCCCAACCTCTATCTCCATTATCTCCTAGCTTTTTGGAAAATATTTAGTACTGGCATTTGTTCTTCACTGATTTTTCCTTCTACTTGTTTCTTTAGTATCATGGGGGTAGTTACCTCAGCGGGAGTAAGGAGACCTTTGTTATGTGTATCTTACTTGTACATACTCTGTCCTCTATCAGTAAGTGTGTAAATACACTATATTTTCCCATTCAGACATATTGTGTAAGTAATAGGAACCAGGTGTTTGAATAAATTAACCAAGTGCCAAATTTCATTTTGGAAATGAAATATTTTAGTTTAAGACTCTAGGACATTTGTAAAGCTGAAATATATTGCAAAGTGATGAAAGCTTTCTTAAATTCTGTTATAGTCATGCACCTTAAAATTATTCATTATTACTTATAGTTATTATCTATCTGTATATGCTCATCTACATATGCTAAACATGAAGATATTCTCTCCAGCAAGGACTTCATGTGCCAGATTTTTCAGCCTGGATTGAATTTTATGGATGAGAGAGATACCCTGGAAATGGAACCATTGGCATAACCTTGTGTCTAATGTAATAACAGAGCTCTAATGAACTGCAACATGAGCTCAGATCTGCAAAATATTCAGAGAATATAGGCAAAGAGCAGTTTTTTCCTCCTTATGAGCTAGGTTGTTCTCCAAAAGCAACAAGTACTGCTTGTCTTTGCAGAAAGCTGTCATGGAGCTGTAAGTCTCTTTGTGGTTTAGACTTAATGTGAGTAAGATTCCTCTGCATTCTCAGCCTAGAAAAACTTGACAGTTCTCTTGGAATTTGATGAAAGTTTCCTAACTTTGAGGCTAGAGAATACTCTCATTTCAGATTAGGCAATTGTTAACATTCTTTTCTGTTCTAATTTCATGATGCCAAAAAATCATGTATGGTTGCTCTATTTGGAGAATAATATGTAGCCTCAGACACTTAAGATCATATGTAGTTTAGAAATAGTATCAATTGCATATGAATGTTTTGATTTTTTTCCCCCAGCCTTTCTGAATTTTTTGATTTCTTCAAATTCTACATGGTTTTTTATTTTTGTTTTTTTGACTTTCACATAAATTGTCTATAGTGTCTGGAACATGTACATATACATGTATATGTATGTATGTTTTATACAAATTATATATATGTATGTGGGTATATGTATATATGTATATGTATATGTATGTATGTTCCATACAAATTATATATGTGTGTATATGTACATGAATTATATATATAATATACATACATGTATATACACACATTATAACACGAATTATATGTACATATATTTTGTATATATACAAATACATAATATATTTGTGTATGTATAGTTATATATACACATATTTTGTATTTTGTATATATGAATACACATACATTTTGTAATATATACATATATATTACTATATATATTTTTAATTGTGGTAAAATACACATAGGATAAAATCTATAATTTTAGTCCTTAGCCATTTTTTCAACCATTTAACAAGCGGTATTAAGTACATCCTCGTTATTGTGGAACTATCACTACTATCCATCTTCAAAACTTTTTCAGCAGCCCATACTGAAACTGTACCAATTAAACAATAACTCCTTGTTTCTACCTTCCCCCTGCCCCTGGCAACCACCATTCAATTTTCTGTCTCTACAAATTCAACTATTTTAGGTAACATAACGCATATAAGTAGAATCATACAGTATTTGTCCTTTTGTGACTGACTAGTGATGACATTAATTTAAGATTAAAATCAGGAGAAACAGGGTGGGCGTGTTGGCTCACACCTGTAATCCCAGCACTTTGGGAACCCGAGGCAGGAGCATTGCTTGAGCCTAGGAGTTTGAGACCAGCTTGGGCAACAGAGTGAGACCACCATCTCTCAAAGAAAACAAAACCAAAATAAAGCAAAAAAAAAAAAAAAAAGAAAAGAAAAGAAAAAAATAGGAGAAACAGATTTAAGACAGTCAGGAAAGAAAAATATTGACTTTGATTTTGGTCTTATTGAATCTTAGGTGCTGGCAGGTGAGGACTTTCATATTGTAATATCCTGAAGACAGTTTCAAATATAGGTTTGGAATAGAGATGAGGACTTCAGAGTTATCCGTAATGAACTCATTTTGAGAATATGAGATTGCCTAGAGGAAGAATGTTTTGTAGAGTTAGAAGAGTGGGATTTATCTGATGATCTTCGGAATTCTGGACATTTATCTTAAATTGCTCTTTAGGAAGTTTAGTAGAAAAAGAAAGGATGCAGATAGTGTCTGCTATTAAGGGCAGAGGAAGAAAGACTTGAAACAGAGATAGAGAAGAAGGGAGCTTAGGTTATAGGAATAAAAGGGAGAGGATGCCATAGAAACCAAGGGAAATGAGGATTTTGAGAAAGAGATGCAAGTGACTGTGCCTGGTGTTTCCCTAATGACCAAGAGTTCTGGGTTTTAGCAAGTATGAGCTGGCCATTGGCCTTGGGAAGAATAGTTTCAGCAGAATGGTGGTGGTGGAAGCCAGATCCTTATAGGGGTCAGGGCCAAAAGAAACAGTAGGAATTCTAGGCATTTATCTTAGATTGCTCTTTAGGAAGTTTGGTGGGGAAAGAAAGGTTGCAGATAGGGAATCTCAGGCACACAGAGGTTAACTAACTTGCTGAAGGTCACACCGTAACCTTAAGTAGCAGAGGCAGGATAAGCTCTGGTTCTGGAGCTGGTGCCCTTCATCATTACTTTAGGTTATATTCTCCCACCTTTTTTCTTTGTGGTTGTAGGTGGTTGTAGGCTACTTAAAGAGATACCTATGCACCTGCAGTTAAAATCCAAATAACTCAGTGGAGAGCCTGGGCCTTCGTTATTATGTCTCAGATTGAAGTTTTATATCTTACAGCATGATGAAATTACATATATGATGGTTAGGTTAGGTTGCAAGTCTTGGAATATATGCAGAAGAATAACTTTATTACAATGACTGTTTACTTTTTATAAGACAATCCAGCAATGGTGATTTTTCATTAGTGATATAATTGCAAGAGGTAACTTGAGAACATAAAATGCACATATTGAAATGAGATTAAATACAATGCTGATGAAGTTATAGAGTTTTATGCAACAGTTCAATCAGGAAAGCATGATAATAAAGCATGTGTACTGACTTTCCGGAATCTTGAGAATGGATAAATGGAAACGAAGAGAAATGCCTATTTTGTATTATAAACCTCTAAAGTAGTTATGAAAGAAGTTATTCTTTTAGGTATTTTTCTTTCAGTTTTCATCACTATTAGGCAAAACTGATAGTCGATATAGCTCTGTCAGTAGCTAAGGGATTTTTGTTGTTGTTAAAGTAACATGTCATATCTTGTATAATTCAACTGTGGCTACGCAGGGGGAAGTATTTAATGTCTGATTATACAGCCTGTGCTTTGGAAACAGTCGAAAGCCAGACAGCGACAGTAGAGGGCAAAGGATTATTAAATGGATAGTCACTGAGGTCACTTATAGTGACTTTACTGCAACACCATGTGCATTTGCTTTCCCATGGCAGGTTGTTTGATCCCATGGCTTAATGGCTAAAGCTTTGTAAAATTACAAAAAAAAAAAAAAAGCAGAAATCCTGCTGATCTCAAGTGTTATTATTTACAGTTGGATGCTTGGCAGGGAAGTGCTAAGTCTGATCATACTAACACTAAGTCAGGCAGAACATGTGGTGAAATCTCATGGAGCTCTATCCTCTGAACCTTGAGAAGACTACCAAAGTGTAAGATTTCAAGGTAGAAAATATCCTGCAATATGATTGAGAGAATTTGGCTTTTTCATCTGAACAGGTGTGGCCTAGTGGAGGAGTTTCTCCTCTTGGAAATGTCAGGGGGTGTATCATTAGGTCCTTGGAGCTAGGATGTAGGTAGAATGGCAAGTAAGGAGTTTTAATTAGTTCTTTTATCTTTCTTTTATGGTTTGGAATGGTATTTTCTTTGGTCATGTATTCACTTACAAAATTATGGACAGTATTTGATTGTGAGGAAGAATCTTGGGTAAGTTGTTATCTTTGTTTTCAGTAGAATTTACTTGGAGCTGGCTCAAAGACGTTATATTAATAGTTTGCAAGTGAGTTACAGCTAATGGAATCAAAAGAAGTTTGAACAGGGTCAGAAGAAGTTAGAATTGTTCCATCTGAGTCTTTGGCCCTTAGTAAAGGATCCAGCATTTCATTTTGTTTTTACTTATGTCTTTGATATTAATATATTTTTCAGAATATGATAAACCACTCTTCCCCACAGTTTTATTTATTTCCACAATCACTCCCTAACCTTTATTTCTTTTTTGCTTCTCATCATATACATTTTTCTCTTCAGGAGACCTTCTTTTCCCTTTTGAAACATGGACTATGTTCTTAAAATTGACGATTGTAGGTAAGAACTTAAGACCAAGTTTGTGAGACAAATAGAATTTGATATTCAAATTATCTGAAGAACTGAAGTACATTATTTTGTACTTGTTGTTTTTATTTATTAAAAAAAAATTCCCTTGGAAGAGAAATTGGTGAGATTAAGGAATGCTATAGCTAACTTCGTAGAATATTTGGAAAACTATGAGTTATAGTGAAAGGTGCTGTCTTAGGGAGAACATTTTAAAAGTGCTGGAAAATATAATATTACAGCTTGAATCAAGAGAAGTGAACTCTGCTAGGGACTAAGTAGTTTGTTAGAAAGGTGCTCATAATAGAATGGCGTGAACGCGGGAGGTGGAGCTTGCAGTGAGCCGAGATCGCGCCCCTGCACTCCAGCCTGGGCGACTGAGCGAGACTCCGTCTCAAAACAAAAACAACAACAAAAACAAAAGTGCTCATAATAAAATGAGAAATAAAAAAAATTCTAACTAATCAAATGGGACAAAACCCAGATTCGTTGTCTTTATATGCAAATAAAGTATAGATTCTTAGATTCAGAACAGTAAAAGAAAAATACCCTAGGAAACGATAAGCAAAAGGCATGAACAGGCATTTCACAAAAGAGCTACTGCAAAGTCACAAACCTATTAAAAGTTACTCACCCTAACTAACAATGAAATAAATGTAAATTAGAGTAAGCAAACTTGTTTTTCCATTTATGAACTTGCCAAAGATTTAAAAGTTTGATGATAGCGAATGTTTGAGTATGTGAAGAACTGGGTATTATTTGTTGATGGACATGTACCATAGCATTTTTCTGGAGGGTAATTTCACAATGTGAATCAGAAGCCTTAATAGTGCATACGTTTTAACCTATAGTGAATCTCCTGCTAAGACTTTTTATCCTAAAGAAGTCATCTGTGGGCCGGGCGCGGTGGCTCACGCCTGTTATCCCAGCACTTTGGGAGGCTGAGGTGGGTGGATCATGAGATCAGGAGACCGAGACCATCTTGGCTAACACGGTGAAACCCCATCTCTACTAAAAATACAAAAAATTAGCCGGGCGCGGTAGCGGGTGCCTGTAGTCCCAGCTACTCGGGAGGCTGAGGCAGGAGAATGGGGTGAACCCGGGAGGTGGAGCTTGCAGTGGGCCGAGATTGCGCCACTGCACTCCAGCTTGGGCAACAGAGAGAGACTCGGTCTCAAAAAAAAAAAACAAAACAAAACAAAACAAAAAGTCATCTGTGCCTTCTTGTCAAGATGGTACAGTAAGCTGACAGTTTGTACATACCTTCTGCTCTAAATTCATAGGAATGGCAGATATAATGCATTAAAAGAATTAAAGGAAAGAAAAAAGTTGTAGCTGGGCTTATAGACGAGATAGTGTTGTAGACCTGAAAGCTAACTAAACATAAAGGGCTAGTAAGCTGGATTGAAGTGATGGTGCCACAGAGGCTCTGGGTGCAGAAACAGAAAGCTAGATTTAGCTCCCATAGCGTACTAGGGATTGAAAGTTTACCGCTTGAAATGGGACCGTAACTAAGCTCACTGCTTGAAGCCAGGGGCAGGGATGAAGTTGTCCATCCTATAAAAGGAAACTAAGTAAAGACTCCACTTGGAGGCTCCAGTTTATATGGAGCTGTGGGTCTTGAGGGGCAGGAGGAGATAGATTCAATTTCAAGAATAGGAACTGACTCAGGGTGACTGATTGTGGGGAGACAATGAGGAGAAAATGTGGTGTTCCATGTTACCATTATGAGGTTTGGTCCTGGACAGTAGCACAGGGATCCTGGTGGAGACAGCTGCAGGAACACTATGGAGGGATAGGTGAGCACAGGTGGAGAGAAAGGGGAGTGAGAGAAGCAAAGAAGAAAAGCTTTTCGCTTGGAATTAGCCTTCAAAATGCAATACCAAAATACTGGAAGAAAATAAATACCAAGAAAGATAGCTAACAAAATTAACAATGAGAACAAAAATTTATCCCAGACGAGATGAATTTTTACAGAAAAGTCAGTCAAAAATTAAAAGAAGCATGTTCAGAATACTCAAGGTGAGAAATAAAGGCATTACACTGATAAAAATATGATGTTTAAAAATACTCCCAAGGTACGCAGAAATGAATAGGAATAACGACATGAAAAAGAACCAGTTACAAATTTTGGAAATGAAAAAGATGGTCATAAAAACAATAAACTTAATAGAGGGGATGAACTTTAGACCTCACACAATTAAAAAGAGAATTGATGAATTAGAAGAGAATACTAAGGAATTCACTCAGAATGTATCATAAAGAGACCAAAGATTTTTAAAAAGGCATTTAGGAGATTTAAAGGATAGGTGGAAGAGTTCCAATATGAGTTCTGGAAAAAAAGAGAAGACAGCCTTGAACTTTTGGCATCAAGTGATCTTCCTGCCTCAGCCTCCTGAGTAGCTGGGACTACAGGTACATGACACCAGACCGCACTAATACGAGTGTGTGTGTGTGTGTGTGTGTGTGTGTGTGTGTGTGTGTGTAGATTAGATTCTCGCGATGTTGCCCAGGCTGGTCTCAAACTCCTAGGCTCAAGCCATCCACCTGAGGTCTCAGCCTCCCACAAGTGTTGGGATTACAGGCATGAGCCACTGTACCTGGTCAAGAAGCAAAATGTAAAGAGCCAAGAATTGAGAATTTTCCTATTTAAAGAATGATGAGTTTAGATAGGTTGAGTAGTACCATCATATTGACACTATAGAATTTAAGGGAAAAAACATTTTTGAGATACAAAACAAAAAAATGCCGATTACCTACAAAAGATTAGCAACAATAGATGCTAGAAGACAGGAGAATAATATACTAATATATTCAAAATGCTAAGGGAAAGTTATAGTTAATTTTGATTTTTAAACCCAGTTAGTCTTTGATTCAAAAGTGAAGGAAAAATGCAGATACTTTCAGATATAAAGAAAGACCTAGAAAGTTACCATCCATGGAAACCTCACCAGGGAAACTGTTAAATGCTGCTCTTTAGCAAGAAGAAAAGTGAAACCAGAGGTAAGGTCTTCTTTTCTTTTCTTTTCTTTTCTTTTCTTTTCTTTTCTTTTCTTTTTTTTTTCTTTTCTTTTTTCTTTTCTTTCTTTCTTTCTTTCTCTCTCTCTTTCTCTCTTTCTTTCCTTCCTTCCTTCTTTCTTTTCTTTTCTTTTCTTTTCTTTTCTTTTCTTTTCTTTTCTTTTCTTTTCTTTTCTTTCTTGAGTCTCACTCTGTTGTGTAGGCTGGAGTGCAGTGGTGCGATGCTCACTGCAACCTCCGCCTCCCAGGTTCAAGTGATTCTCCTGCCTCAGCCTCCTGAGTAGCTGGGATTACAGACATGTGCCACCACACCCGGCTAATGTTGGACTTTATTAGTAGAGATGGGATTTTGCAATGTTGGCCAGGCTAATCTGAAATTCCTGACCTTGGGTGATCTGCCTGCTTTGGCCTCCCAAAGTACTGGGATTGTAGGAGTGAGCTGCTGCTCCTGGCCTGGTTTTTAACTAAAACAAGCAAACAAACAAGGGTGGGCATAGAAATTGATAAAATGTATTGGAAAATTCACTAAGTTATTGGTTTTAAATACTACTTTTTGTTCTAAAATGAATATAAAACTAAAACTTTGGAGAATGATGAGAATGTGAGAAAGGAGGAAGTAAATTATGTGTGATCCAATATTAGGGACACAAAAGGGGACATACTACATGAATTACTAATATCTAAGAAAATACAGTACATTTGAGAACTAACTTAGATGAACTTGATACATACCTAGAAAAATAGGCATTATTTAAATTGCTTCAAGAAGTAGAAAATCTGAATAAAACAATGAAATAAATTGAATGATAATGAAAAGTCCATCTGTCAAATGACAGCAGGCCCAGTTTTATAGGCAAGTTAAACCAAATTTAAGTAATCCTTACTTACTCTTCTTCCCTTTTTAAAGAGTTTTATTGGGGTAGAGTTGACATAGAATAAACTGCACATATTTAAAGTTTTGACATATGCATATATTTGTTAAACCACCAAAATCAAGATTAGGAGACATGTTCATTATCACTCCTAATCTGTGTCCCTCAGAAATCCTTTTTTCCTTCTCTCCCTCAGTGGCTCTGGGCAGCCACTAATGTGCTTTCTGTCGCTATTGACTAGTTTGCATTTTCTAGAATTTTGCAGAAATGGAATCACTCATACAGTATATGCTTTTGCACGTGCGCTCTCTCTCCCTTTTACAAAATGGATTCTGTGTTTTTAGAGTAGGTTTAGGTTCTGGCAAAATTGTGAGACAGGCACAGAGATTTCTCATATACTCCCTACCTCCACACATGCTCTGTTACACACCCTCCACTGTTGTCAATATCCACCATTAGAGTGGTACATCGGTTACACATCATTATCACCCAATGTGCATAAGTTTAATGAACCATTAGGGTTTACTTTTAGTGGTATATATTCTGTTGCCTGGGACAAATGTATAGTGACATGTACTTGCCACTCTGTTACAGTATCACACAAAGTAGTTTCACTGTCCTAAAAATTCTCTGCACTGTGTGCTCTTTTTGGGGGGTTTAAGCGGAGGCCTGTCTTCCTTCACTCAGCATTGTGATTTTGAGATTCATCATGTTGTTGTATACTTCACTAATTCATTCCTTTTATTGCTGATTGGTGAACTATTGTATGGATATACCATAATTTCTTTTTCTTTTTTTTCCATATACTGCGATTTCTTTATCTGTGCACTTGTTGATGGACATTTGGGTTGTTTCCAGTTTTGGGCAATTACAAATAAAGCTGCTGTGAACATTCATGTGCAGATTTTTATGTAGACATGTGCTATCATGTTGTAAGTGTTACTAGATATTTTCTAAAGAAAGTGCCAGATTGTCTTCCAAAGTGGTTGACCATTTTGTTTTCATGAGGGCAGCGTATAAGAGTTCTAGTTTTGAGAGTTGTGAGAGCAGATTTTCTTAAATTTGATGAAGTTTATCCTTTTTTTTTCTTTTATGGATTTTGCTTCTGGTTTCATATCTGTGAAATCTCTGCCTTGCGTAACTTAAATATGAAAAGAGTTTCGTGTCTTTTCTAATACTAGTTTTATAGTTTTAAGGTTTTATATTTATAGTTAGGTTTTATATTGATGTATTTATTCATTTTGAGATATTTTTGTGTATAGTACAAGGTGTGGATTGGAGTTCTTTAAAAAGTATAGATATCTAATTCTTCAAGTACTATTTGTTGAGGACTGTTCTTTCTCCATTTGAATCTTTGTCAAAAAACAATTGAACATAGATATCTGGGTCTATTGTGGACCTCTGTTTTGTTCCATTTGTCTGTTTGTTTAGCACTGTCTTGATTTCTGTAGTTTTATACTAAGTCTTGAAGTTGGGTAGTAAAGTCCTTCAACTTTATTTTACTTTTTTCAAAGATGTTTTGTCAGTTTAAGTCTTTGCATTTCTAAATGAATTTTAGAAATAGATTGTCAGTTTTTACAAAAAAAACCTTCAGAGATCTTAGTTTGCAATTGCATCAATTTGGGGACAATGAATTATTGAGTCTTCCAGTCCACTAACATGGCATGTCTCTTTGTTTAATTTCAGTAGTGTTTTTAAATTTTCTTTGTGTAAGTCTGGAAAACCTTTTGTCCAGTTTATCTCTGAGTACTTTATAATTTTTGTTAAGGTACATAGTATTTTAAAAAATTTCAATTTCAGATTGTTGGTTGCTAGCATATAAAAATAAACTAATTTTTGTATATTGATCCTACAGTGTAGCTAAACTTATTTATTAGTTCTAATAGCTGTTTTGCAAATTCTGTATAATTTTCTACATAGATGCTTATGTCATATTTAATGACATTTTTACCTTTTAAAAATTTATTCTCGATCCGGATACTTTTCACTTCTTTTTCTTGCCTTGTTGCACTGGCTAGAACCTTCAGTACAATCTTGCGTAGAGTGGGTGATGGGAAACATCCTTGGCTTTTTTCCTCACCTTAGGGTAAAATCATTCACTCTTTTACCACTAGGCTGGGGTTCATTGATTCCTTTATTAAGATGAATAAATTCCCTAGTTTACTGAGTGTGTTCATCAGGGTCATTGTTGGGTATTGTCTAATCCTCTTACCACATCTATTCAGGTGACCCTCTAGTTTTTCTTTCTTAGCCTGATAATATGACGGATTTATGTAGATTTTTGAATGTTAAACCAACCTGGCATTCCGGGGGTAACACTTGGTTATTCTATATTGTCCTTTTTATGTGTTGTTGGATTCAGTTTGTTAACATTTTGTTAATACTTTTTACATTTATATACATGAGGGATGTTGGTCTGTAATTTTCTTGTAACATTTCTGCTTGCCTTTGGGATTGAAATCCATTAATTTTCTGGATTAATTTATGTAGAATTATTATTATTTCTTTCTTAAATGCTTTGTAGACTTTATCAGTGAAGGCTTTGGGTTTGGAGTTTGTGGGAAGTTTTTAAAATACAAATTCAGTTTCATTAATAGATATAGGACTATCTATGTCTACTAAAAAGGGGCTATCCTTTTCTTTTTCTTTTTTTTCTTTGAGGGCAAGGCCTTTTTTTTCTTTGAGGGTGATCTTGATCACCATTTTGTCCCAAGCATATGCCTGGCACATAGTGGGTCAGGAGTAAATGTTTGGCGAATAGATGAATGAATGAGGCAAACTCAGAGAGAGAAAGTGGGTACTGTGTCTGTGCTTGGCCCAGCCTGTGATTGTTTGTGGATGGCATCTCATTCTCATCCTGTAGTAGAGGGATAACACAAAAGTGTGGAGCCTCAGGGCTCCAGAGTCCTCATCCTCTGAGCTACATCTCCTGCTTAGCCGAGGTCTTTTCACTCTCTGGGCAAGACTCCTCACTTTGCTGAAATGACAGCGTTCCTGGTGCATGCCTGGTTTAGCCTAGGCTAACCTCTTCTTGAGTGAACCTAGGTAATTTGTGTCTTTCAAGAAATTTCTCTATTTTATTTAAGTTCTAGAATTTATTAGCATAAAGTTTATAACATCCCCTTATTATCCTTTTAATTGGCATGTTGAAACTACTGTGTGTTTTTTTTTAATCATTCTGGCTAGAGATTTTAAATTTTCTCAAATAACTAGCTTTTGGCTTCATTTATTTTTAACTTTTCTATTTTCTGTTTCATTGATTTCTATTGTGGTCTTTTATTATTTTCTCCTGTTTATTTTATTTGTTCTTCTTTTTCGAGTTTCTCCAGGTGGAAGCTAAGGTAATTTATTTGTGACCATTTTTCTTTTTTATTATAAGCATTCAGTGCCATAAATTTCCCTCAGTTTACTAGTTTAGGGGCATCCTACACATTTTGAAATGTTGTATTTTCATTTTTGTTCAACTTAAAATCCTTTCTCATTTCTCTATTGTTTTCTTTTTGACTCATGTATTATTTAGGAGTCAATTATTTAGTTTTAAATATTGGGGTTTTCTAGATGTGTATCTGTTATTAAGTTTAACTCCATTTTGTCAGAGAATATAGTTTTTATGATTTCAATCCTTATAAATATATTGAGACCCAGAGATGGTCTATCTTAGCAAATGTTCTATGTGTATTTGAAACAAATGTCTATTTTGCTGTTGTTTGGTGGAGTGCTATCAACATATCGGTTCAAGTTGGTTGATGGTGTTGTTCAAGTCTCTTATGGTGTTTTTGTCTACTTGTTCTACCAGTTATTAAGACAAGGATATTGAAATCTTAGACTATTAACTATGGAATTACTTATTTCTTTTTGTTCTTTTAGTTTTTGCTGCATGTTTGAAGACCTGTTATTAGGTGTATAAATGTTTAAGATTTTTATGTTCTTGATGATTTGACTCCTTTATCATTATGAAATAACTTTGTCTCTTATAATATTTTTTGTTCTGAATTCCATTTTGTCTGATATCAATATAGCCACTTCAACTTTCTTTTAATCAGTATTAGTGGGTAAATTTTTTTTCCAACTTTTTACTTCTTTACAAATCTTTTTTTATTGCAGTAGAATATACATAACATATAATTTATCATTTTAGTCATTTTAAAGTATACGCTTATGTGGCATTAAATACGATTTCCCAATGTCCTGTCTATCTTTTTACTTTAAACCAGTTTGTTTCTTTATATATGAAGAATATTTTTTTTATAGGCAACCTATGGTTGCATACTGCTTTTAAAAAAATCGAATTTCACAGTTTCTCCCCTTTAATTGGGTTATTTAGATCATTTACAGTTATTGCAATTGTTTCTATGGTTGGATTTAATTCTACCATTTTTGTCTATTTTTTTATCCTTTTTTTCTTGAGTTCTGCCTTTTTTTGGATTGATTTTTTTGTAATTCCATTTTATCTCTTTTGTTGGCTTATTACTTGTAATTCTTTGTTTTTTTTAATGTTTGTTTTAGGGTTTCTGGTATCCGTCTTTATCGTGTCGGAATCTTTCTTGAAGTATTACTGCACTTCACATGTAGCATAAAAATTTTTACTGCAATATACTTTTCATATCTCTTTGGCCATTGTGATGTTGCTGTCATACATTTTATTTCTTCATATGTTATGAATCCCACAATGTACTACTCTTGTTTTTGCTTTAGTCATTTATCTTTTATAAAGACTTATTGAGAAGTCTTTTATATTTCCCATATAGTTACTATTTCTGATACTCTTCATTCTCTTAAGTAGATTCAGATTTTTATCTGTTGTCCTTTTCTTTCCACCTGAAGGTCTTCCGTTATCACTTCTTATCTTGAAGGTCTGTTGGTGTTGAATTCTTTCTGCTTTTGTATATCTGAAAAAATATTTATTTCTCCTTTATTGTTGAAATATATTATAGCATTTCCCCACTATCTTCTGTCTTCCGGCACCCTTTTTTTTTTTTTTTACAACGAGCTATTTGGTGTTATTCTTTTTTCTTTTTTTTTGGAAACAGAGTCTGACTCAGTCACCCAGCTGGAGTGCAGTGGTGCGAACTCGGCTCACTGCAACCTCCACCTCCCGGGTTCAAGCGATTATTGTGCCTCAGCCTCCCAAGTAGCTGGGATTACAGGTGTGCGCCACCACACCTGGCTAATTTTTGTATTTTTAGTATAGACGAGGTTTCGCCATGTTGGCCAGGCTAGTCTTAAACTCCTGGTCTCAAGTGATCCACCCACCCACCTTGGCCTCCCAAAGTGCTGGGATTACAGGTGTGAGCCACCACACCCAGCCTTATTTCGTGTTATTTTTATAGTTTTTTTATATGTACACAGTATCTTCATCTCTTGCTATCTGTGGGGGAGTGGTTCCAGGACCCTTGCAAATATAAAAATTCATGGATTCTCAAGTCCCTTATATAAAATGGTATGTAGCATTTGCATATAACCTATGCACATCTTCCTATGTACTTTAAATCATCTTTAGATTACTTATAGTACGTAATACAATATAAATGCTATATAAATAGTTGTTATATTTCATTGTTTAGGAAATAGTGATAAGAAAAAAGTCTGTACATGTTTAGTATATCTACAACCATCCATTTTTTTTTTTTTCAGGAATATTTTTTATCTGTGGTTGTTTGAATCCATAAATGGGGAACCCATATATATGGAGAGCCAACTGTATTTTCTTTTGTCTGACTGCTTTTAAGACGTTATCTTTTTCACTGGATTTAAGTAATTCGATTATGATGTGTTTTAGTGTTATTTCCTCTTGTTTTTTGTGATTGAAGTCCTTTGAACATCTTAAATGTGTGGATTGATGGTTTTCATCCAATTTGGAAAATATTTGGCCTTTTTTTCTGTCTTCCAATCTCTCTCCTTTCCTTTGTTAACTCCAATTACATGTATTAAGCTGCTTAAAATCATCCCATAGCTCACTGATGCTCTGTTAACTTTTTCTCCTATCTTTTTCCTCTCTGTATTTCATTTTGGATAATTTTCCTTGCTGTGTCTTCAGGTTCATTATTCTTTTCTTCTATTATAACTAATTTGTGTTGAATTATTATTATCCAGTGTATCTTTCCTCTCAGATATTGTGGATTTACTCTAGAAGCTTGATTTAATGTTATTTCTGTTTCTTTACTTACCATGCTCAATCTTTTCCCAACTTTTTGAACTTGTGAACTACAGCTATACTTACTGTTTCAGTGTACTTGTCTACTCATTTTGTCATCTGTTCTGTTTTTGCACCAGTTTCAATTAGTTGATTTCTCTCTTTATTATCGGTCATATTGTCTTGCCTTGTAGTATTCTCTTAGAAACTTCCATGCCTTGATGCTTTTGATTGGATGGCAAACACTGTAAATTTTTAACATTGAAGTGCTGGATTCCGTACTTGCTGTTCCTTTAAATAACTCATTTAAGTTACTTGGAAACAGTTGGAGCTTTTCAGGTATTGCAGTTAATTAGAAAGGAACAGTGTGACATTGAGTCTAGGGCTATGGCACTACTGCTGAGGTGAAATCCTTCTGAGTATTCTTCCTGATGTTTTCTAAATTATGACGTTTTCTATCCAGGCTAGATTTTTTTGTCTGCTGTCGTGTTGGTTCCCATTATTGGAAACAGAACAAGACTTGCTAAATATTAATTAAAAAGATCTCTTTTGAAAGCCTTGTAGAGCTACCAAAGCAGCCAGGACATGAGGGTCCAAGAGCAGTGGCTGTAAGTATTGGTTTTAAAAATCTATAAGTAGGATTGATTTTAATTAAAACTTTAAAAAAATGTGTGTTGTGTTGTTGTTTTTCAGTTAAAAATTAAACAATTCTTAAGAGAGATGATTTCTCTTGTCTCAGGGATGGTGTGGTGCAGTGGGTGTGGCCTTGTACCTGGGAACTAAGAATGTGAGTTGTGATTCTCTCATAAGCAGCAGTATAGTCTCTTGCCAATCACTTAATAGCTCTGGATGGGCCTTAGTTTCTTTATATGTTCTAAAATTTTGCAATTTTGTCATATTAAAAATTAGACGATCACCACCACATAGTTAATTGACACATTTTATATGTGTAAACTCTTATGGGAAGTTTTTATACATTTCTCCTGTAGATCACTGAGGCTAATTAATATCTGGATTTGTATTAATCCAGTAGCATTAATCTGTGGCCTAAAGTATAATTTGATGTGCTACACATAGATTCCTATATAAGTAATTTATAACTAGGAAATAAAACTGTCTTTTCCAGACATGAATAAACAACAATAACAACGAATGGTTGCCAAAGTGTATTGAGGGCTGTTTATGTGCCAGGCACTGTTCTTAGAGCTTTATGTATTAATATCATTTACATCTCACAGGGAGATAAGAAAGTAGTTCCAAATCATACACCTAGACTGGCACTGGAATTCAAGAGTTTGGCTCCTTAGGCTATAAACACATAACAAAGGAGTTTGCTTTGTTACACAGACCCCTGCCCCACTGTCTGAATGCTATTTGCCTAATATCTGCATAGTTTATAGTTTGTAAAATGCACTAATATATATGAATAATTTTTATTTTATCATCACAACTCTATGAAATAGTGTCTCTTACAGATGAGGAAATTGAGAATGAGCGAGTTTGCTTCCGATGTGGTACCTCATCGAGGAGTCTCCATTCAATCCTACTTTCACCTCCAAATCCAGTTTACTTTTACTGTGCCATATTTTCATGGAGAGGGAAGTTTTTCATAGGACAGGGAATGCTGAATTTGTTGAAATGGTTGAAATACTTTTTTTCTTCTTATCTAAAGCAAATATGGTATATGTGAAATATTTATTTACACTTCTTTTGGTTTAGCTATTATTGAATTTTTCTTTTCTTTCTTTTTTTTTTTTGAGGAAGAATCTTGCTGTGTCACCGTGCAGTAGTGACTCACTGCAATCTCCACCTGCCACGTTCAAGCGATTCTCTTGCCTCAGCCACCCTGGTAGCTGGGATTACAGGTGTGCGCCACCATGGCCGGCTAATTTTTGTATTTTTGGTAGAGATGGGGTTCCCTTTGATGGCCAGGCTGGTCTTGAACTCCTGGCCTCAAGGGATCTGCCTTCCTTGGCCTCCCATAGTGCTGGGATTACAGGCGTGAGCCACTGCGCCTGGCTCTTGATGATCTTTCTAGTGTTAGTTTAGATATGTCTTCCTTGCCCACTAAGCACCCTGCTTAAGGACTAGGTCATTTTCCCACTTAAAACCCTCATAAGACCATGCAGTTATTTTCACAATGAACGTTCATTAGCCATTATTTGTCATTGTATTTTGAAAAGACTCAGGTAATAAAATTAAATTTTTATTGAACCTGACACAATAGGATGCATAGTTGAAGAAGTATTATGTGGAACATGATACATGGATAAAGTATAAGTGTCCTTAGGAGCATAATCTTGACACGGCTGAAGAGTCAGGAGTGGGATGAAAAATATGCTTCATTTGTAGGTGAGATACACCCTTACATGATGAGTCATAATCCACTTAATCTTTTTATGTTATTACTGTAAGACTCAAACCATATCTCTATGTGACAAGATGTACAAGCTCAGATACAGCTTAACTTTTTCACAGTAAAGCAGAGGCCTAGGGTTGGTGTAGTTTCTGATATCTAACTTGAAACCCTTAGGAATTTGAGTTGTGGTGCTCTTTTTTTTTTTTTGAGACAGAGAGTCTTACTCTGTCATACAGGCTGGATTGCAGTGGCGTGATCTGGGCTCACTGCAACCTCTGCCTCCCAGGCTCAAGTGATCCTCCTACCTCAGCCTCCTGAGCTACTGGGACTACAGGTGCACACCACCACACCCGGCTAGTTTTTGTATTTTTTTCATACAGACGGGTTTTTGCCATGTCCCGAAGCTGGTCTCGAACTCCTGAGCTCAGGTGATCCTCCTGCCTCCGCCTCCCAAAGTGCTGGGATTATAGGTGTGAGCCACTGCGACTGGCTGTGGTGTGTTTCACATAGGTCTTTTGTCCTCTTTTACTTTGCCAGAGCTGTGGAAATGGGCGGTAGCCTGCGTGGAAGGATCTTCATCTGCCTCTCCTGCCAGGTAGGAGAGCTGAGGCTTCATGCTCTCTCTGGCTCTCCGTGTGGCATTTGTGAACAGCTTGATGTATTTGACACAAGCGTGACAGCAAAGAAGTGTGTGAGCAGAGCAGTGTGCTGCAGGGCCCAGCTGTGTGGATTTATCTGTACATCAGGCCGAGGAGCAGCAGTTAGCCAGATCTGACAGTCAAACGTGAGCTCCTTCTACCTGTGCTCCAGAGTGCATTTTAATGTTGTGTGTTTTTACCATGGTTGGCATTTGACACAAAGAAAATTGTCAGAGCTGTTTTTTTTCCTCTCCTCTTTAGTGTGCTAGTCTGCAATAGTTTTCCAAATAAATACTTCATTGTACATGGACAAAAGTATGCACTTTCTAAAACAATGCCAAAAATCATGTTGTCTTTATCTTTATACTGAATTTCATGTGAGGAATTAGTAGGTTAGATGTTTGAATTGGTAATAGGTAAGACGTTTACATAGTACAAAAATCAAAACAATATAAAATGGAATATTTTGAGTAGTCTTGGCTCTGCCTTTGTCCCTTTCTAGTCATTTCCCACCTCTGTTGACAGTTAATCGCTTTAATAGTCTGTCATTCATCCTTTGTGTTTCTGTGTGTGAATACAAGCAGAGTTTTGTGCCTTGCTTTTTACTCCCCAATACCTTCTGGAGAGCTTTTTAGTTCATAAACAGAGAGCATCCTTGTTTTTGTTTACTGTTGCTTTATACTTCATCACGTGGATGTCCTGTAGTTTATTCACCTGTCCCCTGTGGCTGGAAATTTGCATTGTTTCTAATCTGTTTGTTTTATTGAGATAATAATTTCCATATCATAAAATTCACCATTTTAAAGTGTAAAGTTCAGTGGTTTTTAGTGTGATTCCAAACTTTTGTTCTACAAATCATGATGTAATGAGTATCCTCGTGCATATATTCTTCTGAACATGGTACAAGTATATTAGAAGGATAAATCAAAAGTAGGATCGCTGGCTCACATGGTAAATGCATTTGCGTTTTGAAAGGAGTTGACTGTTACCCTCTCTAAGGATCGTGTTGTTTTGCCCTCCTGACAGCAGAGAGCAAAAGGGCCTGTTTCTCTTAGTCTTGCCCATAGTGACCTCGCTTTTCATAAAACAATCTTAATGTTTGATTTTTATAAAGCAGTTAAGAATTTTTAATTTTGATGTTTATGAGCTACCAACTTAATTTACTATTGATATCTGATTGATTTCACTGATGTAAACATGGCCAAAACTTCTCTTCATGTTTGTAAATATTGTTATTTAATAATTGATCTTGTCAGTTACTTGGTAAAATTGCAAGTAGTGAGTGTTGATGTTCAGAGCAGATTTTTATCTGTAGGGTCTTAATTTGGGTGATTTTCTGGTCCCCATTCTCTGCTGTCGCGTAGACACAACATTGCTCACAGTATTAAAATGAAAATTCCTAGTGAAAGATCAGTTATATGCTGCTTGCTCTAGAGTAGGAAAAATCTTGTCAAATTTTATCCTTTTGATACAGCCTTATAAGTTACAATGTTTTATACCTGTCTGATGCTCAATTCCGAAATGAACTAAGAAGTGGTGGTTGTTACAGAATTTAGCTGAAGCATTAATTATAAGCAGAGGTTCAGCCTACACTGGCACTTGTCGACCTATGGGACAGGCCTGTTGCTGTTTCATCTGATTTAGGTGGAGTATGTAATTACTTTTGGGAATCCATACTTTTGTGCTCCTCTTTATATGTAGATTAGCTTTATTGATGGACTCTCACGTAGAGATCTTAAGGTGGTGTTTGCAAGGTGGAGGCATTTCAAGGTTTGAGAAATGTGCATTTGAATTATTCAAGGTTTACCTTTTTTGGCATTTATAAATATTCTGGCACTTTGTGTCTATAAAAAAGACTAAGAATTGATAAAATATTCATAGGAAAATGGAGGCATTTCTGAGCTTGAAGTAAAAATTGAGGTATAGATTTTGATTAAATTTATGATGGAGTGGAGAAATGTATAAGTATGCGCATGGAAATATCATTGGTTCTTTCTATGGCCCAAATAATGGTTAATACTGAAAAACAGATAAATTGATTAACCAATAGTGAGTTATCCAAAGTGGTTTGTCGATTATCTATAATGGTGTGTGTTACATTAGTATTATAACTGTAAAAGTATCATAATTTAGGCCAGACATGGTAGCTCACTTCTGTAATCCCAGCACTTTGGGAGGCCCAGGCAGGCAGATCATTTGAGCCCAGGAGTTTGAGACCAGCCTAGGGAACATACTGAGGCCTCATCTCTACAAAGAAAAGTAAAACAAAAGTAGCCAGGCATGGTGGCATTGCACCTTTAGTCCCAGCTACTTGGGAGGCTGAGTTGGGAGAATCATCTGAGCCCAGGAAGTCAAGGCTGCAGTGAGCTGTGATTGGGCCACTACACTTCAGCCTGTGGGACAGAGTGAGACCCTGTCTCAAAAAAAAAAAAAAAAAAAATCATAGTTGAACTGGTAAGTCAACCTTTTTGTTATAAATGAGAAAACACCTACAGTCAAAACAAAGACTTTGACTAAATAAATGTAATAGAATTATGCCTAAGAGTAGAATTCGGTTTTGTGTCTCTTAGGTCAATTGGTTGCTATACTTCTATTCCCTTTCTCTTTCCTCACTTTAGATAATGATACAAAAAAGGTCCAGCAAGAATTTGTGTTTTACCTAAAAGGATGTTTCCTTTGACTACTCTGATTGTGATGGGTTTGTGAGAGAAGGCTGCTATCCTGGGGTGGGAGAGGGTAGTACTTAGGGCCACCACGTCTGGTTGAGTAGGTTGTGCACTTTGTAAAGACAGTGGCCATTGGAGCAGGTGGAGCCTGAAATCCAGTTTGTGTTTACCAAGTCATATTCTTATGGAGTGGGACTATATTGGCCCAGAGCAAGGTGTACTATTATCTAATTTTTATAAATGTGACTTACTGGCTGACAGTAGCTTTGATGATGCATTTAATTGCATTTTTATTTGAAACCCAGTTGTTTCTGCTGTTTTTGCTTTCTTTCTTACAGATAATGTCTGTTGTATGTACATGTCTATGTGTCTGTGACTGTATGTGCACATTTATGCCATTTATGTGCCACGTACACACACAAACTCCGTATATTCTTGAATGTAAGGTCAGATATTCTTTGAAAAATATCCCTCAGAAGGAAGCAGGTGCCCTATATGTATCTGATTTCTTATAAGATACTTTATAATATGAGATCCTCTTTCAGTTACTTTGTTTGAATAGCACAGTACTGTTTGGGGAAAACATAGTCTCTGGAAATAGCCTCAGACAATGCTGGCTTTGAGTGCTTAAAAAGGCTGCTTCATGGAATTGGAAAAGAAAAGAAACAAAGATGTTTAACACAGATTTAGTAATTATTGTAGAGATGATAGATCACTCTAAGAAAGCAATACTGTAAGTGGATATGATCTCAAATAAATGTTTACAAGATGAATAACTATTCCACATATCCTGACTTTATGCAGATAGATACTTGTGGCTTGGTTTGGTATTTCCAGTGATAGCACCATAAAAGGATTTACAAGCTACTGTGTCTCAAGCAGATTGTACAGACAGGCGTTTGCTCTGGAAAACTGTATTGGATGACTTGTAAGCTGGCTCTAGTGGTGAAAAAGACCTGGATGTCAACAATACATGTGAAAAGTGAATCAAATTGTCTCATGAAATGTGAGAGTGAATAAAATTATTTCTAAATTTGTGCTTCATACCATGTGTAATTTAGTATGTATGTAAATTGACTGGGTGCCATGACTCATGCCTATAATCCCAGCACTGTAGGAGGCCAAGATGGGAGGATTGCTTGAGGTCAGAAATTTGAGACCAGCCTGCGCAATGTAGCGAGACCTTGTCCCTACTAAAAATAAAAAAAAAATTATCCAAGGATGGTGGCACCCCTGTAGTCCCAGCTACTTGGGAGGATGAGACGGGAGGATCGCTTGAGCCCAGGAGTTTGATGTTATAGTGAGTTATGGTCACACCACTGTATACCAGCCTGGGTGACAGAGCAAGACTCTGTCTCTAAAAGAAAAGAAAAAAAAAAGATGTATGTAATTTAATTAATACATTTTATAATTGCGATTTGACTAATTTCTCTCTCTAAAAGATTATAAATTCAAAGTTGGCTAAAATTTGTTTGTATTTCTTATTTGAAAAATAAGAGAGTGTCTTATTTCGGGTCATTGTATATTCACTTATATGTAATTATTATTATTTTCAAACAGAAACTGAGGCTTCTTGAAGAGCTTGAAGACACTTGGCTTCCTTATCTGACTCCCAAAGATGATGAATTCTATCAGCAGGTAAGGTATTTTAATATTTTTATCAATTTTAGTGATGTGTTCTGATCAACCTTATTTTACTTATGAGGAAGCTGGGCTAGAGAGGTTAAATGACAGGTGAAAAGGTCAAATTAGATCACCCATGACTCCTCATGGCCTACAGAGCATGTACATTTCTTCAGAGTCGGCTTTTTGCTATGAATTTAATGCTTTAGCATAGTGACTGTTTTTATTTCCTCGGACATTCCACACTTCCTTGCCTCTGCTCATGCTGTTTCTTCTGCATAGCTCCTCCTCCTTCCTTTTGCTCCTTATCCTGTTGCAGATGGCTAATTCTTCAAGAGTTCAGTTAAACATCACCTCCTTTGTCAACATTTTCCTAGCTTATGCTACCTACAAGTCAAGTTGATTGCACTCCTTGTAAATAACTCTGCATCACCTAGCACATGTGGTATTGCAATTACAGGATCCTGTGTCTGTCTCTCTGAATTAGACACCACTGTTTCAATTACAAATGACAAAAACCCAAATCAAACTCACTGTGGCAAAAAATAAGGGGAATTTATTGACTTGCCTTAGAAGTCTAGGAGTAGGTGGCTAAATCCAACTTTACAAAAGATGTCACCCAATCAGTTTCTTTCTGTTTTTCTTGGCTTAGCTTTCCTCATTGTGACCTCATGCTCAGTAGGCTCTCATCTAAGAGCATAGCAGGACTCTGACAGCCCAAGGGGTATGTGGTCTTTGGCATCTGGGATCTTAGAAAAAGGTAGGGAGTTCTTTTTCCCTGGTTCCATCAAATTCTCCAGGAAGTAATCCTGTTGGCCTGGTTGGAGTCGTGTGCTTATCACTGAACTAGTCATCATGTTCAGGAGAGTCAAATGCTCCTGTTTGCCTGGCCTAGTTCTTGCACCTACTCTTGGAGTGGGGTTGGAGTGGGAGTACTCCCACCAAACTGCATGTACTATGTGAGTTAGACATGGGTGGCCTTCCCAAAGGAAAATCGGAGTCCTGTTTCCAAAGAAGAAGGGTAGGCCCTCTGGGCATGTAAAAATAATAAATTTTCACCTCTTCTTTCCTACTAGAATGTGAAGTCTTAAAGCAGAGAGTTACCATGAAAATCAGAATAGGAATTAGGTCACAGCATCTTTGTATCTCTAGCACCTGCATGTACATAGCTGACCATCAGTAACCAAGGAAGGAAGAGAGGAAAGAAGGACTTTATCCATCTAGAATCCAGGTCAATATGATTTCTGTGACTTCTAGCTCAGTATTATTCCTAGGCCACTGTCTCTTATCTCCATTCCCATTTGATTTACACCATCTTTCCTCTTCACTATCAGTCCTCTTATAGGTCTGTCTGGTTTTCCTCTTTGCCCCCATTCATACTTGAAGCTGTAGTATTGTCTAACCAAGATGTAAATTGGAGCATGGCAACCCTCTGCTTCAAATCCCACATCATTGCCTGGCTCCTGCATTTTCAGCCTCATCTCCCCTGCTCCTACACCTTTTTATCCACACTGGATTTTTGTAGTACTTTAAATATGGTATGAGTTTCATCTTTGGGGCCTTCTTGCTACATCCCCTGCTGACGTACCTCCTTCTCTTTATCTGTCTCTTCTTTTTTTGTTTATTTTTTGACACAGGATCTCACTCTGTTGAGTGAGACTGGAATGCAGTGGTGAGATCTGGGCTCACTGCAACCTCTGCCCGCCAGGCCCATGCGATTCTCCCACCTCAGCCTCCCAAGTAGCTGAGACCACTGGTGTGTGCCACCATGCCTGACTAATTTTTTGTATTTTTGTAGAGACAGGGTTTCACCATGCTGCCCAGGCTGGTCTTGAAATCTTGAGCTCAAGCAATTGGCACACCTTGGGCTCACAAAGTGCTGGGATTACAGGCATGAGCCACCATGCCTGGCCTGTCCTTTCTTTCCTTGGTGAACTTCTGTTTTACCTGTTAGTAATAGCTCATATGCCATCTCCTGTAGGAAGCTTCCCTGACACCTCTACAAGTTGTCTGTGCTTCCTCTCTTGTACTTAATACCTTTATCAGCACTTAATCTCACTTACTTGTTTTTTTTTTTTTTTTTTGAGATAGTCTTGCTATGTCGTATCCAGCCTGGAGTGCAGTGGCGCGATCTGAGCTCACTGCAGTCTCTGCCTCCTGGGTTCAAGCAAGTGCGTCTGGCTAATTTTTGTATTTTTAGTAGAGACGTGGTTTCACCATGTTGACCAGGCTGGTCTCGAACTCCTGACCTCAAGTGATTTGGCGTCCCAAAGTGCTAGGATTACAGGCTTGAGCCATCACATCCAGCATTAATCTCACTTAACTGTAATGAATTTTTTTGTGAGCTGACTTCCCTTATCCTCTGTACTTCACTCAGTGCCTGGTACCTATCCAGGTGCAGAATGAGTTTGCTTAAATGCATGCATGCAATAGCTAATTTGGAAAACCAGTTATATATAATAATAATGAGTTTAGTATGATATGAATTTTGCTTCTACACACATAGACACCTCCCCAGGGAGTGGGCACCTGGAAAGATTTGACAGATGTGTACAGAAATGTCATACCGCATAGCGATAGAGTGGGTATTCTCTTTTGAACTTTCCCAGTTTTCCAAATTTTCTGCAGTGAATGTATATTCTTTTGCAGTCAGGCAAAAAATAATTTTTAAATGTTCCCTTAAGACAGGTAAACCCACAAAAATGCAATTAGTTCTGAAATGCTTACTAATATTTTCATAGCTATAAGCCTTCTAGTACATGATTACATGCATTGTCAGAAAGCAACTGCTGAGCCATTTCAGCTTTTGTGGTGTGAAAATGGTACAGGAAGAATGAGATACAAAAGGTTATCAGCCCACTGTGCTCTGAACCAGCCATCCGCTAAGGGATGAAAGGAAACCCAAATGCAAACAGAACAACCATCAAGCCTTCTCTGTTATCTTTTCAAGGCCCACAACAAACCCTGATACCAATATCTGATCACTCTAAGTGCACCTTCTTGTTTTTCTTTTCTTTTCTTTATTTCTTTATTTTATTTTTTATTATTAGTATTATTTTTGAGACAGAGTCTCACTCTGTTGCCTAGGCTGGAGTGCAGTGGTGCGATATCAGCTCACTGCAACCTCTGCCACCCGGGTTCAAGCGATTCTCCTGCCTCAGCCTCCCGAGTAGCTGGGATTACAGACACCTGCTACCATGCCTGACTAATTTTTGTAATTTTAACAGAGATGGGGTTTCACCATGTTGGCCAGGCTGGTCTCGAATTCCTGACCTCAAGTCATCCACCCACCTCAGCCTCCCAAAGTGCTGGGATTACAGGTGTGAGCCACTGCGCCTGACCAAAGTACACCTTCTAAGAAGGCTTAGTACTTCAGTAAAACTTTAGTAAAAGTAAACCTCTTCTCTTAAAAGATGAAATGAAAATACTTTTTTTTTTTTTTTTTTTTAGACGGAGTCTTGCTCTGTCACCCAGGCTGGAGTGCAGTGGCCGGATCTCAGCTCACTGCAAGCTCCGCCTCCCGGGTTTACGCCGTTCTCCTGCCTCAGCCTCCCGAGTAGCTGGGACTACAGGCGCCCGCCACCTCGCCCGGCTAGTTTTTTTGTATTTTTTAGTAGAGATGGGGTTTCACCGTGTTAGCCGGGATCGTCTCTCGATCTCCTGGCCTCATGATCCGCCCGTCTCGGCCTCCCAAAGTGCTGGGATTACAGGCTTGAGCCACCGCGCCCGGCCTGAAAATACTTTTTAATGACATGAATAAATAGAAAGTTCAGACCTGACACTGGGTTCCTTAAACAGGCCCTCACCACAGGAATGCCAATCCAGCTGCCACTCATAAACACAGGAGTCTGTGCAGCTTCCATTTTGGTCTGTCGATTGACCCTTACAGCGTGCTAGGCTTTGTGCTACACGTTTTATGCATACTCTTACATGTAATCCTCAAAACAGCCTCATTCATTCCACAAATAGGTATTCAGCAACTACTCTTCTTCAGGCTTGAGGTGCTTGAGGTAGGTATTTTTTCTGTTGTAGAAATCAAGAGAGGAACCAGGCACAACTGCAAGTTCTACCTACTTGGGAGGCTGAGGAGGGAGGATCATTTGAGCCCAGGAATTGGAGTCCAGCCTGCATGTCATAACAAGGCCCCCTCTCTAAAAAAGGAGGAAATCAGGAGAGACTAGTTATCCCAGTAGAAGAGCTGGAGTTCAGCCCATATTTGTCTTACTCTGAATGCCCATGCTCTTTCTGTTGTATATTCCACCTCTTGGTTTACCGTGCTCCAATTCAAAACACCTTCAGAGAAGTTTTGCAGTTTCTTTTAATAAGACCATAGATAAAAGAAGCAAAACCAAACCACCAAAGGTCAAAGCAGAAAAGCAGAGAGAACCTCTGTTAGCTCATCATGGAATACAAGGAGGCAAGGACTTACATAGTCAGAAAACAGACTCTGGCTTCCAGAAATATGAATGCAGCCCCTCTTATCCAAAGAAAATGAGACTCTCTTCAGTAACCCCTTTGCTTTCATTGATTATGTGCTAGCTATGTGCTAGGTTCTGCTGCTATTTTAAGTGCATTACATGTGTGGGCTCATTGAAATCTTGCTATACTCTTCTGAGACAGGTGTTACTAAAACCCTATTTTAGAGATGAGGAAACCAAGGGACAGAGAGGTTTAAAAATTTGTTCAAGACTTATATGCAGGATATGTTGGGACTAGGATTTAAGCCTGGGCTGTTGGCTTTTGGGTCTCTACTCTTAAGTCATATACTGCTTCTCTCTACCCTTGTGTTTCTTCATCCTTCTGAGATGACTCTGCTCTTGTCTCAGTGGTTCCAGACCTCTGTCCCCATCCCAGCTCTCCCTCTGACCTCCAGCTCTCCACTTCCAATTGTCTATGGAGCGGCTCTACCTGAAAGTCTTCCAGCTACATCTAACTCAACATGATTCATATTCATTAAGTTACTTACTCCATTAAACAAATGGATTTCACTCCCCGACTCTGTGCCAGGTAATGTTTTAGGCATTAGAAATGAAGTTGTGAAAACTGACAAGAGATTCATGTCTTCTTTGAGCTTATTTCTTGTGGGGCAGGTGGTGTAGGAGCAAGCCATGTAGATACTTGTGGGAAGAATGTTCTGGGCCTATGGAACAGCAAAGCCTCTGAGGTATATTTGGCAGGAAAAGCACCCGAGGCCAACATATCTGGAACAGAGGGAGAGAGCTGGTGAGAGCAGGGGAGACAGTCAGAGAGAGAGAGAGAGAGAGAGGGGCCCGGTTATATAGGAACTTACAGTTTGTAAGTTCTGTAAGAAGAACATTGGTGGTTACTCTGAGATGAGGAGGCATGAGAGGGCTTGGAGCACAAGCATGATAGGATGTGACTTACATTTTAATAAGGATTCATTCAACAAGGCTCCTCCCATCCAGCCTCTTCTGTAATGGTATCCCCTAGTCCCTTTCTTGAAATTAGAAAGCTCGGCCGGGCACGGTGGCTCAAGCCTGTAATCCCAGCACTTTGGGAGGCCGAGACGGGCGGATCACGAGGTCAGGAGATCGAGACCATCCTGGCTAACACGGTGAAACCCCGTCTCTACTAAAAAATACAAAAAACTAGCCGGGCGAGGTGGCGGGCGCCTGTAGTCCCAGCTACTCGGGAGGCTGAGGCAGGAGAATGGTGTGAACCCGGGAGGTGGAGCTTGCAGTGAGCTGAGATCCGGCCACTGCACTCCAGCCTGGGCGACAGAGCGAGACTCCGTCTCAAAAAATAAATAAATAAATAAATAAATAAATAAATAAATAAATAAAATTGGAAAGCTCACCACCCTCAACTTCTACCCATTGCTTTCTTCCCTCATTTAGTCGCTGGGCCCCTGGTGGTTTTATCTCTTTAGAATCTCTCAAATTGTTTTTTCTTTTTCCATTTCACAGACACTACCTCAACTATGTAGGCCGCATTGATCACCTTCCGCCTCCGCAGTTTTAGCATCCTCCTGATTGGCATTCCTCATGCCCTCCCCAGTGCCATCAGAACTGACTTGTACCTCCTTGTTTTATAAATTTTGTTGAGTCTCCTTTCTTTCCAAGGTCAAGTTCAAATTCCTCAGCATATCCACCCTATAAGGCCATTGACTTTCTTGGTTTTTTGTTTGTTTGTTTGTTTTGCTTTTGTTTTTGAGATAGAGTCTTGCTCTGTCGCCCAGGCTGGAGTGCAGTGGTGCGATCTTGGCTCACTGCAACCTCTGTCTCCCGGATTCAAGCGATTCTCCTGCCTCAGCCTCCCGAATAGCTGGGACTACAGGTGCACGTCACCATGCCTGGCTAATTTTTGTATTTTTAGTAGAGATGGACATGGCGAGGCTGATCTCAAACTCCTGACCTCAAGTGATCTGCCTGCCTCGGCCTCCCAAAGGGCTGGGATTACAGGTGTGAACCACCACACCTGGCTGCCATTGACTTTCTGACCCTAAACTAACCTCTCTGGTGTAATCTCATTCCATGGCCTAAAATGGCACCCAACCATAAACTCTCGTCATAGGGAGTTCTTGGTTCCACCCTGACTCTGCTGTGCCCTCTTATCCTTCCTTGCCTTTGTGCCCACTAGTACTCTCTTCCCTTTTCTGTCTGGTAAGCATCTACTCTTAAAGACTTTACTTAAACACTACATATTCTGTGAAGGCTTCAGAAAATCCCTTTTGTTCTGAAATGTATGCAAAATCTGACTGCTTCTCACCACCTCTGCTGCTTACGCCGTGGCCAAAACTGCCATCATCTCTGTTGCAACAGCCTCCTGACTGGTTCTGCCTCCTTCCTCCAGTCTAGTTGATTTTAACACGGCATCCGGAGTGTTCTTTTGAAAACATAAATCAGCTCGTTACACTTTCTTGCTCAAAGCCCTTGAATAGCTTCCCATCAGCCCAGGACCTGACATGCACCCACAAAGCTCTACATGCTTGGGTTCCTAACTGCTTCCCTCACCTCATTTCCTGCTCCTGCCCACTCCCCACCGTCCTCACACTTTTATTCCTATTCTGGCACTTTACTCTTCCTGGAATAAACCAAACTCACTCCTGCCCCAAGGCCTTTGCACTGAATGTTCCTTCAGCCTGGAACTCTCTTATCCCCCCAGGCATCTGCAGAGATTGTATCCTTACTTCTTGCTTTCTTCTGCTCTGATGTCACTGTATCTAGAGGCCTTCCCTCACCACCCTGTGTAAAATAGGCATACTTACCCCAGCACTCCCTATCCTACTTTCTTGGCTTTATTTTTCTCCATAGACTTATCATCATCTAAAATACCACATATTTTATGTATTTATATGCTTATTGTGTGGCTCAGCATACTAGAACATGAGCTTCTAGAGAGAAAATAGACGTTTTGCTGTCTTCCACATTCTCAGCACCCAAGTGCTTTGCAAATAGTAAGTGCTCAATACATATGTATTCAGTACCTAAGGGTTTTCCAGCTTTTCCTTCCTAATTATTCTCCGCTCCCATAGCAGTATACTCACACTTCTATTGTAGTAGGTTCTTCTCTTTTCCTTTCCATTTCGGTCTATACTGTTCAATTATGAGATGCTGTCAAATAGGACCTATCTTCTTTCAATCCTTCTATGTCTGACACTTTAGACAGTGCCTGGGCATGGCAAGTATTTGGGAAATGTTAAGTAAACAAAATGAAATGAAGTATTGAATGAATGAATGAATGAACGAGAATCTCTGTGTCATTTTGTAGCAAAGCACATGTTACCTCAAGTCTTGTGATAGCTGTGGCAGAGTCTGAACAGTGACTCCAGAAGTGTATCCCTTCTGGGGCTCTAGTTTGCATCATGCAGACAGAGTCTGGGTCAGATGAGTGTTTAGCCCATTAGTCATCGGACAGCTGCCAAGTTGCAAGCATTTTACAACAAAAATTGTATAGCAAATGAGTGATAGGGTGCAAATCGCTGAGTGCAAAATAGAGTTAGAAGCAATATCCATTAACAGCTAGATTAGAAATATGCTCCTCTAAAATCAGAATATTCTAGCACTTTTAAGTGAAGGGCATTTCCCAAGTCACTTGAAGATTTAAAATTTTTTTTCTCTCTACCCAAGGTTGAGTTCCACTGGGCTTCATTTAAGTGAGCCTCTGGTAAACTGGTATCTTACTCATTTAAAACCATGTCTGACTTCTCTGTCTGAGGAAATCTTTCAGAAGCATCTCTTGATATGGGAGGAAAAGGTAGAATTTTTATGTAATGGCTTAAAATAGACAGAAAATGAAGCCTGATCTCCAGAGAGCTTAGCTTTCCACATCTTTCAGCCATTGACAAAGGCCTGGCATGCTGGCATTTTATATCTAAAATACTTTTCCAAATACTTATTAAACTATATAATCATCATTTATGCCACAGGATCATTTGTGGATCTCAAGAAATACAGTATGTGACCAGACAACTACTAATATAAATTTCATGACTCATTGGAAAAAACTCTAATGGGATTAAATGAAAAAAAGTCTAGCATATTTGAAAATCTGCCAACAGCTGTTCCAAATTATTTGTGATATCTGATGTTCTACATGTACCTGTCCAAAATGGAAAGTGAACTTATTTGTTTGACAGAATGAATTAATATTAAGTTACTTAATGTTCACTTATTCTCCAAAGTTACTTGTTCTTTTTTTTTTTTTAAAGAAAAATTGAACAAATGCTACGTAGTATGTTTATGTGTCAGGCACTAATTTAAATTACTTTATAAACAATAAAAGAGGGCATTTAGGTTGGGATTTTTTTTTCTCTTACATTTTCTTTGAGATAGTGACAAAATTAGCTAGTTATTATTATTTGTTTTCACTGTGGCACAATGAAAATTCCTCAGTCTTGAACAACAGATTTAAATAGTACCAGAAGTTCTCTTGAAGATTTTTGACCATTTAGAGCCATCAGAAAGAATCTCTTGGCAAATATAAGAAATGTCATGAGAATTAAGAAGTTTTTTAGTGCAGCATCTTCGCTCTGATTTTTTTGATTAAAAATATTTTACACTTATTTTGGGAAATTTGAAAATAATATAGATGTCTAAAGAAGAAAATTAAAATGATGCTCAAGTACGTTACTCAGGGATAACCACCATAAACTTTTGGCTATCTTTTTCTCCAAGTTTTTTTTTTTTTTTTTTCTGTGAGCCTTTACAGTAACATACTGTTTTTCTTTTAATGAAACTGAGATCCTCTTGTCTGACTATCTTGTTACTAACTTCTTCTATGACTATAGTTTCCTACTGACTTTCAAACAGTTAAGTTGGTTACTTTAATATTCCATCACGTGGTTGTACCATTTTCCCTTCTAATCCCTTCTTGGGCATTTCGGTGGTTTTCAGTTTTTAATTATTATCAATAACAGTGTGATAAATATTCTTATAATCTTGTGTGTTTAATAACTTCCTTATGACAAATTCCTAAAAGTAGAAAAACTGCATGAAAAGACATAGGCATATTTAGGATCTGAAAGATCTTGTCCAATTGGCCTTAAGCAACGTTGTAATAATTTGCATTCCTAATTGCTTGCTATCAGAATATTGAATTTTGCCATTATCAACAATATGTATTACTATTATAAAATGTTTTAATGTAAATTTGATAGACAGTAACTAATTTAAGTATAATTTAATACCAATTATATATTTTCCAACTTTGATAGAGTTCATATTTATTTATCTATCTATCTTTGACATAGGGTCTCACTCTGTGGCCCAGGCTTAGGCTTACTGCAGCTTCTACCTCCTGGGCTCAAGCCGTCCTTCCACCTCAGCCCCTCACGTAGCTGGAACCAGAAATGCGTGTCACCACACCCGGATAATTTTTTTGTATTGTTATTAGACAGGGGGTTTCACCTTGTTGCCCAGGCTAGTCTCGAGCTCCTGAACTCAAACAATACACCCGCCTGAGCCTCCCAAAGTGCTGGGATTACAGGTGTGAGCCACCGCGCCCAGGCAGTTAATTTTTTTATGTGCTAAGAGGCTTCTCTATTAATTTGCTTGTGAATGTGTGTGTGTGTGTGTGTGGATTTAAATTTTTAATGGTTCTGCATTAATGGTTCTACATTCCTGCCAGATAGGTTGTACTTTTGTTTCCAGTTTGTTTGCCTTTTATTTTTATGATTTATTTTATACAAAAATTTAAAATTTCAGATATTCACATCTATCAATCTTCTTTTTAAAAAAGTTTATTGATTAACTGTATATGTGTATAATGTACATACCATAAAATGCACCTTTTAAAATTGTATAATTCCGTGATTTTGGTAAATTTCCAGAGGCATACAACCATCATCACAGTAGTTTTAGAACATTTTTAGCACCCCAAAAAGATCTCTCATGCCTCTTTACATTTAGTTTTCTTTCCTACCCCAGCCAAGATCTCCACGCATCTGCTTCAGTCTTTTAAAGCTTTTACACTTAGAAAGGAGTCTTGAGCACTTATGTGGAGCCAAGTGCTGTGGCTATAATGGGTACTAATGCTATTTTCTTGTTCTTCTTCTTTTTTTTTTCTTTTTTTTTGAGACGGAGTCTCACTCTGTCACCCAGGCTGGAGTGCGGTGGTGCGATCTGGGCTCACTGCGACCTCTACCTCCCGGGTTCAAGTGATTCTCCTGCTTCAGCCTCCTGAGTAGCTGGGATTACAGACGCCTGCCACCACACCCAGCTAATTTTTGTATTTTTAGTAGAAACGGGGTTTTACCTTGTTGGCCAGGCTGGTCTCGAGCTCCTGACATAAGGTGATCCACCTGCCTCAGCCTCCCAAAGTGCTGGGATTACAGGCGTAAGCCACTGCTCCTGGCCACTAATACTGTCTTATTTTAGGAGCTTGTGATCTTACAGGACAGATTATTAAACCAATAATAGTTTAAATAAATATAGTTACAAATAGATAAGTGCTATGAAAGAAAAGTAAAGTGTGTGGAGTGATAACAGAGGGCACCTATTTGAGGGTGGAGATTCAGGAAAGGTTTCTATGAGAAAAGGACCCAGGGATGGGAAGGAACATCCAGGTGTGCAGTTGGGGGAAGAGCCTTGGGGAAGTACTTAAGAGCTGGACACTTGAGGACTGCAGGAATAGAAGCACTTATGGTCAGAGAGAAAAGGGACATGATCTAATTGGAAAAAAATGGAATATTTTCCCATGCCATTATTTTCTTTTTATGCTGTTTTTTATGTCAAGGTATTTACAGATAATATTTATCTGGTTTTATGGTTTTCCTGGTCCATAGGGTTATAATTTCCCTGTATTATATAGATCTTATATAGTGTTGAGGTACCCAGTGTATGTTGAACAAGGGCAGCAAGATTTCAATGGGGGGAGGGCAGGCGTTTGTGCATATGAGTGCATTATTTTCAGTGTTCCTTTCTTAGTCCCAGAGGGGAGTGTGTTCAGAAACAGAGTTCTTTGGAATTACCATACTTTTCTTTATTATTTTATACTAAAGACCATTCAGAGAGTACTGGAGGTGTTAAGACAGTGTGAAGAAATTACCTTCTTCATCACTTCTTCATCATTGCTTTCAGTGTACTGGGGCCTCAGGGACTTGCTTAGAAAGTAACCAGTAGAGTGATCGAATTAGAGTTACTGCTCATGGCTCCAGAATATTTGGTCTCTGCCTACAGGATTGCATTGCTTTCTTCATAAGCTATGTAAATAGAAAGTACGATATCACTGTTTCTGTTTTTCAATGGGGATAACTGAAATATGGAAACTCCAAATCCTTAATGGATCCCTGATAGTCTCAATGACAGTCCATAGTGGTATGCCACATGACTCCTCTCTTTGTCACTTTCAGTTCATGGTCAACACCTCAGATAGGCATTTTGAGAAGCAGGGCAGTCCTACCACACTTACCTAGTAAAGTCATTTTTTCACATTCAAACTTGACTCATTTATTTTTCTTACGTGTACTTCCACTTTCTTCATGTCTTCTATAATATCTCCTGCACTCTGCCTCAGAACAGGCTGGATTATGCTATAGTAACTGATGACTCTCAAATCTCAGTGGCTCCACACAATGATATTTCTTGTCCATTTTATGTATCATTTGTGGGTTGGCACAGAGTCACTACCCATTAAAGTAGCTCAGAGATCCAAGCAGCCACCAGCTGGTTGCTGTGGCAGAGGGGTGCAGAGTATGCTGGAGGGTCTTGCAGTGACAATGACATGTTCCAGGCTGGAAGGATGACCATCATTTTTCACTGGACAGAAGTAATCCCATGTTTCATCCATCATGAGGGGGCCAGGAAGTGTAATTTTATACTGGGCCCAAAAAGCTGGGTAGCAGGGGAGGAATCCAGAACTATTTAGCAAACAGCTCTAATGACCAGCATGCATTCTTAGCTAGTGATTCACCTTAACTTCGCTGAGAAAGTCAGAGCTTTCTGTAACCACCACCCCTCCAAAAGAAACCCTAGAACTTACTCATCTGCCTACTATTATTACATTTATCATCCTATCTGAATTCATACCTTCTTTCTCCTTCTAGCCTATTGCAATATAAGAAGTATCTTCTCTCCTATCCAAATATTTTTGATCACATACTGCTATCAGTAGATAAGCACATATAGTGATGTCCTAGAAAATGTTTAACAAGTGGCCTGTAGGGGAAGAGAACCAGCCTTGATTTTTAGTGTTTTTTGATTTCCGCAATGTACATACTCTCACTGTGGACAGTTTCAAGCCACCATCATGGTGTTACTGAATGCCTGATTGGAAAGAGATGTACACAATGAGCTCTCATGAGCCGGTGTGGAGTGACTCCAGCACACTACCGGTAGTGTGCTGGTAGTAGTACTTATGTACTTGTGTCTGTTTTATAATAATATTCATATTAAACCTATTTGTGTGTGTGTATATATATATATATGCACACATATTTTAAGAATGCTTGATTTCTTTTATTTTATATTAAAAATAAAGCAGTTCTATCTCCCCCGTGTGCCCCAGCACTCTACCAGATTGCCTTACAAATCCCTACATACCTGACTTGGGGGCTACTGCTCTAGACACTCAAGGTCTCCACTTCTTTGGTTATTCACTCTCTCTGTGTCATCAGCCTCTTTCTCTTGTATCATTCTCGTGAGTGTACTGAGAAACTCTAGTATTCTCTAGCATCTTCCATCATTAGAGATTGTCGCTTAGTCTGGTCTTCTCCTTTATCAAAAGCTCCATTTTTCTACTCCCCTTCATAGCAGAACCATTCAGAGACATCTCTACATGCCATTTCACTTCCTCCTTTTTCATTCCGTCTTCGCCTACTCCATTCTGACTTCCACCCCCAGCTCTCTACTGAGATTGCTCTTGTCATTGCCATAAGTGATTTCCATGCTGCCAAATCTACTAGATCATCTGGCGTCATCTCACTGGGCCCCTCAGTGTCAGGTGACATAATTGACTACCCCATCCTTCTAGAAATGCTCTCCTCTTGTAGCTTCTGCATTAATACACTCTGCTGGTTTTCTGCTGGTTCTCCTTTGTTGAGGCTTCTGCTGTGACTCAAGAAATAGCTTTGGTCTCCTTTTGATATTTGTACTGTTTCCCTAGGTGATCTCATTCATTCCTAGGCCTTTAAAACCAAGCTGTGTGCTGATCACTCCCGCATTGCGTTCCTCTGCCCTCCTTTCTCTTCTGAGCTCCAGATGTGCACATCTAATTCCCCCCCATATTTTCACCTGGAGGTTTCATAGGTGTCTTCAAGACTGCAGCTCCAGAGTGAACGCTTTATTTCCCCTTTTTCTTCTACTATTTCTCTTTTTTTTCAGTTTTCCTTATTTCACAAAATGGCAAATTACTTATTTAGTTGTTAAATCCAGAAATCTGGAATGTATCCTTAACTTCTATCCTGAGCAACAGGGAGAAACCCCGTCTCTACTAAAAATACAAAATTAGCCGGGTGTGGTGGTGCATGCCTGTCATCTCAGCTACTCAGGAGGCTGAGGCAGGAGAATCACTTGAATTGGGGAGGCGGAGGTTGCAGTGAGCCGAGATCGCGCCATTGTACTCAAGCCTGGGCAACAAGAGTGAAACGCCATCTCAAGAAAAACCAAAAAACCCCAAAAGACTTCTATCTTTTTTTATCCCTTGCATCTAATTCATAAACACATCCTTTTGTTCTATCTACAACATATGTATTTCATCTGTCCACTTATCTCTGCCTCTATTTTAGTCCAGACCATCATCACTTTTCTCCCAGATGATTGTAATAGCACATTCCACGCTCACATGTGCCTCTTTCCAATCCATGCCTGATATTATAACTAAGAGTGATTTGTATAAGATGTAAATCAAGTTATTTTTCTCCCTTCTACATCCTCCAGTGCATCTAGAGTTAGCTCCAGATTCCTTACCATGACCTCTAAGGCTGTGTGTGATCTGGCCTCCGCCTTCCTCTGCCTCCTCATCGCACGTCACTCTGTCTTTGGCTCTTGTGCTCTAGTAAAACAAGCCTTTTTTTTGGTCCCTAGAATAGATTGGTCTTTTTCCTGAGCGCCTTTGGCTTCTTTGGTCTCTCTTTCTGGGAAGCATTTTCTCTGACTTGTCATATTTCTGGTACCTTCTTTTCCTGAAGATCTCAGCTTAAATCCCGTCTCCTTAGGGAATTCTTCCTGCTCTAATAAGATTTCCTACTGGTTTGTTTCTGTCTTAGTACTTAACACAATTTGGGGTTGCTTTTCTTTATTTATTTACTTGATTTAGTAGAAAGCTTTGTGAGAGCAGGGACCTTATTTCCACCTGGTGGTAGGTGCAACAGATGTTGCATGAAAAAAAAAAATGTATGGAAGAATACTGGACTTGCCCTGTCTATCGTATGAATGGTAATTACTGAATGAAGACAGAGAAGGAAGGTATCTTAACAATTGTGGGCAGCACAATACAGGGAGGACAGGTTAATGTGTTGATCATGTCTGACTGTTTCTTTAAGACAGCCCAGAACTAGGAAGGAACAGATCCGATAAAACGTTACAGAAGTAAATGTAAAATCCTGTGATTTGGTTACAAATAAATCAGTTGCATTATACAGAATCAGGAAACTCCAGCCTGACACCGATTCACATGCCAAGTCCTAAGGAAAGTGGTAGCCGAAAAGCTAATGCAGCCCTAATCTACATTAATCATTCCATGTATTTCTTTATTAGGGGAGGGAATTGGCTAATATTACTCTTCTCCAGTGACACCAGTAGAATTATTAGAACTTTCAAAAAAAAAAAAAAGAATTATTAGAACTTTCTAGAATTGCAATGTAATAACACCTCATTCATCCATCCACAGATCCATTTATTCATTCCTTTAACATTTACTGAGTAAATTCTGGGCACTTGTATTATAGTCATGAGCAAAATTACCATGACTTTTGTGTTCATGGAACTTAATGTCTAACTCCTGAAGAGAAGGGAGTTCTCTTTTTGTGAAAGTGTTAAGCAGAAACCAGTTTGTCATTTATTGAGAAACAATGCATACTCATGGTTAAGAACTCATGCCCTGGAAGCCAGGGGTTGGTGTCCAGGGGTTTTAAATTCCAGCTCCAATATTTGCCAGCTGTGTGACTTTGGGCAAATTAATGTCTTTGGTCAAATTAATGTCTCTATGTTTCAGTGGTCTCATCTATAAACTTGAGATAATAATGCTATGCATAGAGTTAAAATGAGCTAATGCTCACAAATAATTTACAATAGTACCTGGTACGTAGTAAGTGCTTAATAAATATTTTAGATAATAAGCAGTTAATAAAATGGTGTTGAGATTTAGGGTGAGAAAAAGTGGTCACAGAGTAATTCTGGTGTATCAGGACCCACATTATTATTTTTTGTTTTTTATTAAAGGTTGTTAGTAATTTGAGCTTGAACTTGAAAATCTTGACTGTAGAGTTTGATGACATTTGTTTTATTTGGTTTTCTGTTTTGGGCTAGGAAGATGTGACTCCTGTTTAGAAATAACCACCAGGTAGTCCCCCAACAACTCCCCAGATGCTTACAAAGAAACACACCTTTGGAAATAATACAATTGTAACTATACATCAACATCTGTTTTTGCTTTGGTTTTGTTTTAGTGGCAGCTGAAATATCCCAAACTAATTCTCCGAGAAGCCAGCAGTGTATCTGAGGAGCTCCATAAAGAGGTTCAAGAAGCCTTTCTCACACTGCACAAGCATGGCTGCTTATTTCGGGACCTGGTTAGGATCCAAGGCAAAGATCTGCTCACTCCGGTATCTCGCATCCTCATTGGTAATCCAGGCTGTACCTACAAGTACCTGAACACCAGGCTCTTCACAGTCCCCTGGCCAGTGAAAGGGTCTAATATAAAATACCCCGAGGCTGAAATAGCCGCTGCTTGTGAGACCTTCCTCAAGCTCAATGACTACCTGCAGATAGAAACCATCCAGGCTTTGGAAGAACTTGCTGCCAAAGAGAAGGCTAATGAGGATGCTGTGCCATTGTGTATGTCTGCAGATTTCCCCAGGGTTGGGATGGGGTCATCCTATGATGGACAAGATGAAGTGGACATTAAGAGCAGAGCGGCATACAACGTAACTTTGCTGAATTTCATGGATCCTCAGAAAATGCCATACCTGAAAGAGGAACCTTATTTTGGCATGGGGAAAATGGCAGTGAGCTGGCATCATGATGAAAATCTGGTGGACAGGTCAGCGGTGGCAGTGTACAGTTATAGCTGTGAAGGTACGGTCTGCTCTGCGAAAAAGCAGCCCTGTATGTGATAATATGACCCGAGTTGTTTAGGCTCTGGAGATACACACATACAGGAACATGTTTGCATGTGTGCTTATGTGTGTACATGCACATGCTTGTGTGTGTATCATGTGTACTTTTTAGTCTTGTCACACCTGTATGTCTGCAGAATATGCCTGTTTCTCATCTAGCCATGCTAGCTGGCTCATCGTTATACTGTACTCAGAATATTTTCGCACATAAGCACTCCTGTCATTTGTCTCTCGTGTGCCCAGGAGAGCAGCCTCTTGGTTTCATACAGCCAACTGTCTTTCTCTACAGCTCAGAAGAGATTGTACAGTTGCTATAATTAACTTGCTGATAAAGAGCTGGGAAAACAAAAATCTGTCAAATCTTTCCAGGTTCCCACAGGTGCACATTTCCAGACTTGCCAAAATATTTTATTATGGTTGACATCACTATCTTGATGGGTGTGATTTGTCAAATATGGACTTGTTCTTGGCTTCACACAGTTTGTAACTACTGTCCTTCCTTGCCAGAAGCAGTTGAGGTAGGTTTTGTAAGCAGACAGTCCTCCATTTTCAGGAAACTCCCTAGCCCTCTACCCAATTCTGCAGTTTTAGACCTTGTTGGGTGGCCGTGGTAGACTTGTTCTTGCATTTTCTGATATATAATCCCCTTGAAACAGAGATCATAGCCTACCTCTTAGTAGCCCACCCAAATTTCTCTTCTTCTATTATTGTTTCTGTGTGTTTATGGCCCTCATTGTTCCTTAGAATAGAATTACAAAAATGGTAGTTGAACAGATCGAGGAGAGCATGACCTCTGTTGACTTTCTTTTGTGCCTGATTATTTGGCAAAGGGATACAAGACATAGTATTAGCTCTCTTGTCTGATTTACTGAAAGATATTTGGAAAACCAGAATTCTGGATATCCCATCAGGGAATGACTGGAACTTTCAAGGCTCATTATTTTCTGACAACTCTAGATATTTGACTGGATTTTTGTTTGTTATCGTTATTTGTTTTTTGTTTACTAAAATGACTGTTTTGGAAAAGAGATTTAAGAAAAAAAAGATCTTTAAAGTACCCTTTAAATTTCTTACAATTTCCCTGTCTCAAAAATGTCCTCAGAACTACTCATTTTTTTCTAACTTTACCTTGTGTCTTCGGTCTGAAACAAGGAACAAGTTTAGCGTTTGGAAATTTCACCACTTTCTCTGGCATCTCAAATAATGATGCTGACCTAAGAAAATCGCTTGAAGGGATTTAATGCTGTCCTAATGGAAAGAACTGAGATCCTCTGATCTTTAATAAGGACTTGCCAGGGATTTAAGAACTATCACTTCCAAGAACTCTGATGTGAACGAACAATGGAGTTAGTTTCTTTCTTAAGGAGACAACTCTCCAAACCTGAAGCAGTGGCATGTGATAGTACCAAGCTCTACAAAGATGCCTTTGTGCTCCCAATTACTCTCCGCCCTCCAGTTTAATGGTCCTATTGTACTCCCTTCGCGTGGGTGATCAAGTACTTTTTGAAACCTAGAATATCTTTCAGAAAGGAATTTAAATGTCTAATGAATAGTTTCTATGCTCAGGAGTAGTTAAGACTGATAAAGTATACAAATATAAATTACATATAAATATAGAAATGTTGGTACTTGCAGTTGTCACCGGAAAGAGACTTTGAATCTGTAAGAGCAGTGTAGAAACTCCTTTGTTCTCTTAACCTCAGAAATTCTCAGAACTCCATCTAATAATAATAGCAATACTGGGAATGCTCATTTATTGAGCACCTACTATGTGCCACATGCTGTTATAAGCATTTTACATGCATTAACTCATTTTATCTTCCCAACAATTCAAAGAACAAAATAGTAATGAAGTACTATTGCTATCCTCATTTTACAGATGAGGAAACCGAGTCACAGAAGGTTGATTAACTTGTTCATGGTGATGCAGCAAGTAAGTAGCAGAGTTAGGATTTGAGCACAAATATCCAGACTTCAGAATCTGAACACCTAAGGCTATGTGCATTATGAGCAGGTGTTTCTTATCCCAGCAGTGTAGCTGTCTCAGGGATTTTATTTTATTTTTTTACTTTTTAAATTTTTTGAGACAGAGGCTTGCTCTATCTCCCAGGCCAGAGTGCAGTGGCACAATCTTGGCTCACTGCAACCTCCACCTCCTGGTTCAATGGATTCTCCTGCCTCAGCCTCCCGAGTAACTGGGATGACAGGCACGCACCACTATGCCCAGCTAATTTTTTGTAATTTTAGTAGAGATGGGGTTTCACCATGCTAGCCAGGCTGGTCTTGGACTCCTGACCTCGTGATCTGTGCGCCTCGGTCTCCCAGAGTGCTGGGATTACAGGCGTGAGCCACGGCACCCGGCCAGGGACTTGGGTTTTTAAAATGTCCACCTCTGGAAAGGTTAAGGGTATGCTCCATTTGCTTTTTCTTGCACGTCTTGGTGTCTTCCTTTCTCCAGTTTTACTTCTCACCCACATCTGCTGTAGCTTTCTCGCACATACTCTCAGATGATTGGAATGCATCAGATTATCTTATTCGATGAAACACTTTCTGTAGGTGTCTGGCTATGTGTCAGATGGTGTCCAAAGCATGTGGCTCTGGGTCAGATGGTGTACAAAGCATGTGCCTTGAAACTCTGTGGTGGGTGCATGTCTTCTAAGTGACAAGTGATATCTGTTTAATTTTCTGGTCTTATAATCCTTGGCAGAATGCCAGAACTATGGTAAAGGTGGACTTGAAGAGAATCATTTGGTTTAAAACCTTGGTTGAGGTTGAGAAGGGCTTAAGGAGGTCCACAGAGAGTGGACACTTCAGAGAATTGTATTTTTTTCTGTGTCCTTGAACTTGTTTGTCTAGACAGTATGGGAACTCCAAAGGTAAATCAATGGCTTTCTCACTTAGAGGTAATAGGTGAGGTTAGGGGGGCTCTTTTGATTGTAATTATGAAATGATGAAACATTAGATCTGAAAGAGACTTTTGAAATCACTTGATTCTAGCCTCTCATTTTACAAATGAAAACACTGAGAAGGGAAGTGGCTTGGCCAAGGTCACATTGTTACTTAGTGACAAGAGCAGGGATTTAAGTTGGAAAGTGTTCCTTGCCACTGGAGAGGTTCACGTAAAATGCATTGGGAATTCAGATACAGAAGTGATTGCTTCCTGCTGAAATTAAATTCAATTGAAGCTTAAGATCTTTCAAGACTCTGCTCTCAATACCTTTTCCCAGGGAAATCTTCTTGTAGATTTATAATGAGCCAGTCATCCCTCTTTGGTTTATTTTCATGAGTAGAGGTCATTGAGAAGTAATTTGTATAGGATACGTGTAATTATATACTAAATTCATTGGCTTTCACATGCCGTTCTAGTTAATAGATATCTCCAGTAGGAAGATTGAAATGGTACAAGTTTTAATCAGGAATGGCTTCGGGGAACCATATGTAAATAGGCAGAATATTTGATTTTCCTATTCCAGCTTTGCTGGCAATTGCTTGTTACTCCTAGCTATAAAAAACGAACTTTAGTGGGGAAGGCATTAAAAACCCAGTGTTTAATATGGTCCAGCACCTTGTTCTTTGACTGGAACACCTTCAGAACCATGACTTAGATCAACAGTAACTATTGGCTACCATTTTTGTTTCTTTGTTTGGAAGGAAACATTCTCGGTGAAATTGTCTTTCTAGAAAAGCAATTCTTAAGATTTTAAATTAGTGCCAAGTATTGCGTATTCTTGACATTATTTTCCAGGCCTCCCATAAAAAGCCAGGAAGGTAGCTGGGTGCGGAGGCTCACGACTGTAATCTTAGCACTTTGGGAGGCCGAGGCGGGTGGATCACGAGGTCAGGAGTTTAAGACCAGCCTGGCCAACGTCGTGAAACCCTGTCTTTACTAGAAATCCAAAAATTAGCTGGGCGTGGTGGTGCGTACCTATAGTCTCTGCTACTCGGGAGGCTGAGGCAGGATAATTGCCTGAACCTGGGAGGCAGAGGTTGCAGTGAGCCGAGATTGCGCCACTGCACTCCAACCTGGGCGACAAAGCAAGATTCCGTCTCAAAAACAAACAAACAAAAACCCAGGAAGGCTCACAAAAGGAAGAAGCTGATCCATGTTTCCTGTTGAGCATGTCATGTGATAGCCTGGAAAGTAGAGACTTCGCAATAATGTTCTTGGAATTCTAGGGTTTCCATTCCTGTCTTTGATTTGGGAAAAATTGCATCCCTTTAAGGATGGAAATTTGTTCCCATAATTCTTGAATCTCTATTTTAACATGACTTGCTCTCTATTTCTCAGTTCATCACTGAGACCGTGAAAAGCTAGTTTATAATTGCAACTTGGAGTTTTGGAGTATTCATAAAAACGCTGTGATGTTTAATGTTATCTTAGCTTCCCAGCATCCCTGTCTAGAATCTCAAAGCTTATTTGATCTAGCTTTGTTTTATTGTATCATGCTATGCCTTGTCAATGATTTTTGAAATCACTTATACTGCTCAGTAAACCTTGTTTGGTCTTGTAAGTCACATTTTTTGGGGTGACCAGCCAGTTATTTATTCATTTAACAATAAGGTCTCCCATGAAGAACCAAGAAGACTCACAAGAAGACCAAAGGGGGGGCGGGGAAACTTATTTGATCTACATTTTTTTTCATGCCTATGCAACTATTTTTTCATTTAACAATAAGCATCTAGTATTTGCTAGACAGTTGTCTAGATGCTGAGCATGTAGCAGTGAACAAGACGGACAAAAATCCCTGCCCGCATCGAGCTCACATTCTAGCAAGGGAAAACAGAAAATAAAAGTAGATTGTGTAACAAGGGTGAGGGATAATCTTACAATTTTAGATAGGAGAGCCAGGCAAGGCCTTGTTTAGGGGGTAACATTTAAGCAGATTGGAAGGAGAGAATGAGCCACTGAGAAATTTCAAGGGGGAGCACATAGGCGGAAAGATAGAACATGATTGGTATGTTTCAGAAGCAACAAGTGTGGATGAAATAGAGTGAGAGAAGAGGAAACGAAATGAAGACAAAGGGACAAGTAAATGGGTGGCGGAAGATAGGGCTTTGTCGTGTTAGAATACAAAGTAGTAGGTTTGGATTTGGAGTGAGATGGGGAGCCTCTGAAGAGTAGAAGAAGGGAAGCAATATGAGAAACAGGAGAACTCACAGAGGCGACCAAAGTAATCCAGACTAGGGATATGATGGTCTAGATTAGAAGAGGCAGGGCAGGGGAGAAATGTGTAAATACTGTCCTGTAACTTTTTACCAACAAAGAGAGTGGCAGTGTTTCAGCACCGGTGAGAAAGGATGACCAGCAGTAATGTCTCCCATTTGTCAAAAGAAGACTAAGCCTATAAGAATGGCTACATTTTCTCCCCTCTGTGAATGGCTTTATTCAGGAATAATTGACATACAATTAGCTATACATATTGAACATTTACAGTTTTATAAGTTTCAACACACTCGTGAAACTATCCCCACTATCAAGATAATGAACATACCCATTATTTCAGAAGTTTCCTTGTGCCCCTTTGCAGTTCCTTTCCTGACAGATCTATTTTCTTTTTTTATTGTTTTTTATTTGTTTGTAGAGACTGGGTCTCAATATCTTTCCCAGGCTTGTCTTGAAATCCTGGCCTGAAGAGATCCTCCTTGCTCAGCCTTCCAAAGTGCTGGAATTACAGGTGTGAGCCACAGATTCAACCTGGATTTGTTTTCTATCACTAGATGAGTTGGCATTTCCTAGAATTTTAAACAGATGGAATTATATATGTGCACTTTTTTTGGTCTAGATTCTTTAACTTAGCATAGTTATTTTGAGATTCATCCATGTTGTTATGTATATCAATAGCTCATTCCCTTTTATCCTTTTTTATTGCAATAAAATATACATAAAATTAAGCATTATAACCATATTAACTGTACAGTTGAGTGGCATTAAGCATCATCCCACACCGAATCTCTGTACCCATTTAAACAATTACTCCCCATTTCTCTTTCCCTCATTTCCTGGTAACCACTGTTCTGCTTTCTGTCTATATTATATTTGACTATTCTAGGTACCTCATATAAGTGGAATCATACGATATTTGACCTTTTGTGTCTAGATTATTGATATGGTTCGGCTGTGTCCCTGGCCAAATATCAACTTGAATTGTATCTCCCAGAATTCCCACATGTTGTGGGAGGGACCAAGGAGGAAGTGGTTGAATCGTGAGGCTGGTCTTTGCCAAGTTATTCTCTTGATAGTGAATAAGTCTCACAAGATCTGGTGGGTTTATCAGGGATTTCCGCTTTTGCTTCCTTCTCATTTTCTCTTGCTGCTGCCATGTAAGAAGGCCTTTTGCCTCCCACCATGATTCAGAGGCCTCCAAACCATGTGGTACTGTAAGTCCGATTAAACCTCTTTTTATTTCCAGTTTCGGATATGTCTTTATGAGCAGCATGAAAACGAACTCATACAATCATTTTACTTGACATAATGTCCTCAAGATTCATCCATGTTATGGCATGTATCAGAATTTAATTCCTTTTTAAAGATGAATAATATTCCATTGTATGAATATACCACATTTTGTTGATCAAGTCATCCATTGGCTATTCATCATACCCATCTTTTGGCTATGGTGGATAAAGTTGCTGTGAACATTGGTATACAAATATCTGTGTGAGTCTCCGCTTTCAGTACTTTTGTGTATATACTTTTTTTGTGTATATACTTTTGTGTATGTACTTTTGTGTAGGATTGCTGGATCAAATGATAGGACTCTGTTGACATTTTTGAGGAACTGCTATACTGTTTTCTACAGTGACTGAACTGTTTTACTTTCTCGCTGACAATGCGCAAGGGTTCTAATTTCTCCACATCTATGCCAATGCTTACTGTTGCTGTTACTGTTACTGTCCCTGTCTACTGTTCCCTGTTTTTTGATAACAGCCATCCTAATGGGTATGAAGTGGTATTTTCTTGTGGTTTTGATATGCATTTTCCTAATGATTAATGACGTTGAACATCTTTTCATGTTCTTAGCCATTTATATATCTTCTTTGGAGACATGTCTATTCAAGTTGTTTGCCCATTTTTGAATTTGGCTGTTTTTTAGTTGTTGAGTTTTGTGAGTTCCTTATGTATTCTAGATATTAATTCCTTATCAGATATATGACTTGCAAATATTTTCTTCAAGGATAGCTGAACTTTTAATGATATAGTAATGTGATGAGCAAGGGATCACAGAACAGTGGAATAGACTTTACTGTCCATGACATTGATTAGGCACTTAAATTCTGTACTATCGAATGACATCATTCGTATTGGTATTAATTAGCTATGGGACCTTAAGCAAGTTACTTAAATCCTTTGTGACTCAGTTTTCTCGTCTGTAAAATAGTGATCAGAGCTGTATCCACCTCAAGATTGTGAGAATTAAACACCTGTAAAGTGCTAAGAACGTAACAGCAGTAATTAGAACGTAGTGAGCATTCAATACTGTGTTATTTTTAGCTTTTATCAAAATTATTCATATAATTTTTGCAAGTCAAAAATTTCTATAAGGTTTGTTAAGGAAAAAAATGCAGGAGTTATTTACACCTTTTCTTCCCATTTTCATTTCCACAGGCAATCATTTCTACTCTTTTCTTTCAGGTAATGTTTTTGGTAGTTGATAACATACTTATATTGTTTTGAACATTATATATTGGCTTCCTGATATGGAAGGTGAAGATTTACTTAGCTCTCTTCTTTCTCCCTGCCTGCCTACACATGTGCATGCTTCTGATTCCCATTATAGGTTTACTGTAATTTTGATTGTATCACTATTCAGCCTTTATAGTTATTATATACATAAGAATGCCTTCCAGAATCTGTGATCTGTTATCCTTTTCTTTTCAACTTTTTTTCTTGCATTAATAGTAGTCTTGTTTTTTGTGTATTTGTATAGTTTTCTATGTAGTTTTCTACGTAGTTACGACTAATTAAATCCCTTGCTCTCTACCAAATCTCCTCTTCTCAAGAGCTTCAGAACCATCAGATATTCTGTCTGTGTCATTTTCTCGGAGCAATGTCTTCCAGAGTCTTCTTGTCTGCTCTAATCTGGCGTTCTATTCCTGATGCATGGGGATCCCCTTCTGTGATTTCTTCATTGTAATCCAGCAGATTCCCTTACTTCTCTCTTTTGTGGACTCCTCACATTCCTGCATCCTGGCCTCGCTCTTTCCTGACTGTTTTCTTATTTTGGTGGAGCATGTGCTGCAATGGTTTCTTCAGAAAGGATGCTTTGGAGGTAAATTTTTAAGATGTTAAATGTCTTCAATGATCTTTATTCCACCTTGGCATGTGTAGCTTCTTCCAGTATGAAAATCTTGGTAGGAAATAATATTTTTTTTCAGAATCTTAGTGACATTGCATTACTGTCTTTTATCTGACAGCGTTCGTGTTAAGAGTTCTGAATTTTTCTTCAGCTTTTATGTTGCTTTTTTTTGTTGGATCTTTTTTTGAATGTTTTACAATTTCACAGTGATATTTTTCACTCATTTTACTCTCATTGTGTAGGGCTTTCAATCAGCCCTTCAATTGTTGGACATTTTCTTGAACTGCTTTGTTAGTTATTTCTTCCTCTCCAGTTTTCTCATCTCTTTGGAATCCGTATGATTTAGTTAACCTTCTGGACTCTTCCTCTAGTTTTCCTGTTTATTCCCTTATTTTCAATCTTTATATTTGTTTTTTAGTTTAATATCTGGGAGATTTTCTTAACTTCCAACTTGTCTATTGATTTTTTTTTTCCTTGATGGAGTTTTGCCCTTGTCACCCAGGCTGGTGTGCAATGGCACTTGGCTCACTGCAACCTCTGCCTCCCAGGTTTTAGTGATTCTCCTGCCGCAGCCTCCTGAGTAGCTGAGATGACAGGTGCAGGCCACCATGCCCAGCAAATTTTTGTAGTTTTGGTAGAGACAAGGTTTCACCGTGTTGGCCAGGCTGGGCTCAAATTCCTGACTTCAGGTGATCTGGCCACCTCAGCCTCCTAAAGTGCTGAGATTACAGGCATGAGCCACTGTGCCTGGCCTGTCTATTGAATTTTCAGTATTGAAATATAACATATATCATAAACATACAGCTTGAAGAATTGCCATAAAGTAAACATATCTGTGTACCTAGCACCCTGGTCAAGAAATGAAACATATCAGTGTCCTAGAAGTGCTCCCTTCCAGTGTCTGGTTCCCCACAACAGTAAACACTCTCCTGACTTCTAAGGCCATAAATCGTTTTATGTGTGTTTGAATTAGACTTGTAAACTTGTAAGCTCCTTAAAGATGTAATTTATGTCTTCATCCTTCTTTGTATCTGCATATAGTGGCAAATGAGTATTTTTTGCCCCAAATCAGTTAAGTATTTGTTGTTCTTGAGGCGTTTGTACTATTCTTACATCGTGGCCACTGTTCAGTAACTCTGTTATTTCTGCAACTGCAGTCTCTGTTTAGTGTTAGGATTCTTTTGATAGCAAATAACAATTACAGACCTAAACAGGCTTAATTTAAAAAGGTAAGGAATTATCTCACTTCATCCTAAGAACAGGGGTCTCACTGACTTCAAGTGGACCTTGTTCCAACAGTAATGATGTGATCAGTTTCAAATTTCTTCCCCTTCCTCTTTTGGCCATTCTAAAGCTCATGGCCCCCAAATGACTGCCCCTAGCTTTTGTGGCCACTCTCTCTTTTTCATGAGCTTTGGGGATGAGAGAAACTGGGTATTGGGTGTGTACTTTGAACTCTGGATCAAGCTTTACCTGAAGCTAGATGAACAAATAATGACCCTCTTTGATTAACCCAGTTCGGTTCTGGTTTCTGTGTTATTTACAATGTAAGAGTTTCCTGTGAGTCTTCACAGCCCCCTTCATACCTTCCTGAGGTTGCCCAAGGAATTGAAACCTCTACTGTTAGAAGCTCTGGTTTGGAGAATATTGTTTGAGAAGTATCTCTGCTTCCTTACCTGATTTTATATTTTACTTCGGATAATACAGTGATTTTGAAGCTTTAGCTAAGGGCCCCCATAGCAGTTTTTCTCTCCTTTTCATACTTTCATGTTTTCTCCCAAGCCCATGAAACATGATGCAATGAGGTTCTCCTCTGTATGTGAATATTTTTATCTTAATTTTTTTCCCCAAATGCTTAATCTGAAAGCTGACAGAGCCAGACATCATGTTGAAGGGCTTTAGATTTTTCTGTAAAGAGTTTTCAATATTTTGCCTGAAATCCTAGAAAACTTGTGATTAATTTTACAATTTATCTGTGTCAAGGGACTACGTTTATCTTGAATTGCTTGTTTCGAGGCATCTGAGAGCAGCTTCTTGTTATAGATTCTGAGCTGGGAATGATCAGTTTTTTGGTTTTTTTTTTTTCCCCACCCCTTCAGACTTTTCTAAATTCTCCATTTCTTCAGAGCATTCATTGCTCCATGACAGAGCAGGAGTGTGTGCGGTGTCAGCAGCAAACTTGACTCCCTGTTTCTTGCAACCCATCAAGGAAAGCATTTCCAAACTCTGGAACTCTGGCAGGGAGGCTTCTCCTTGGCTAACCTTTCTTTCCTAGTGATGTAGTCCATCAGCTGTGTTTCCTAAATGCTCTCTGGCTTATACAGTACCCATTTGTTACTACGTTGGGAACCTGTCTAGAAAAAGTGTAGTAATTATGCATGAAGAAGCTCGTACCTTCTAGAGAGATCATTCTGAAAAGAGATCTGACTGGTGAAAAAGGCTAGTGTCTGTCAGTAGCCTCAGTGTAAGTTCTGGATTCTTTCCTATGGTTCATAAACCCATGTCCTGGTCTCCTCCCACCTCTCCAGGCTTTTCTCTTGCAAGTTCATGTCATTCATATGACACTCTTGCAGTCGGGAATTGATTGTGCTCTTATACACACACCATGCCATTTCCCTCCTAGAATGTGTCTTCCCTATGTCCCATTTTCCCCTTTTGCCTTCTGTCTCCCTTCATTCTACAAAATGGGTTTCCCATCCCAGACATGAGAATGTCAAAGATCAGCACTCGACAGATAAGGCATCATTAGACTCCATGGTATCAGCTGGCCATCTACAACTTGTGAGTTTCTCCTACCTCAAGATCTGTGACATGGGTAGAAGGGGACCAGCCTTTTAAAGCTCCTCTAGGAGCTAAAAATAGCCACACCCGGCTATTTTTAGTAGAGGCAGGATTTCACCATGTTGGCCAGGCTGGTCTTGAACTCCTGACTTCAGGTGATCCGCCTGCCTCAGCCTCCCAAAGTGCTGGGGTTACAAGTGTGAACCACCGCGCCCAGCTGAGAATCTTTTATATCTTAGCTCTTGGCTAAGGAAATAGAAAATAGAGAATAAGAAATAGGGCTATTTTTAACAAAAAAAATCAGCCAGATGTGGTGGCACACACCTGTAATCCCCACCACATAGGAGGCTGAGGCAGGAGAATCACTTGAACCCGGGAGGCGGAGGTTACAGTGAGCCAAGATCGCGACACTGCACTCCAGCCTGGGTGACAGAGCGAGACTCTAGTCTCAAAAAAAAAAAAAAAAAGAAAAAGAGGCTATTTAAATGTATGGTGATGATGAATATCTACTGAACCTATGAGGGAAGTTCTTGACATACACTATTATGTATGTTATTAAATATGGTACAAAAATTTTTGTGATATATTTTATTCGAGTATCACCATAGTCTCTACTGTCATACTCTGGCTTCTGTCTTTGTTTCTTATAGAGCAGTGGTTATAATTAGAAATGTAAACAAAATATTTTGTCCTTTATTAAATAGAATTTTTTCTCAAAAACTAGCTGGCATAAAACATTGAATTGGTTAGTTTTGGGGGGAAGTCTTGGACAATTTAAACTTGACTTTTAAACTTAACAGTCTTTTGTATTTTGTCACATCTTCTACTTATTTAACAGTTTGTTTAGTGGGAGCTGGGAGTGCACCAAACACACTGAGGTACTTAAAATCTTTTTAATTTTATTGAGGCTTAAAGGCAAGTAAGAACCTGTTGCCTCTGCTTGTTGCCAAAATAACATGGGGCAAGAGTAATCAGTTACAGTTGCTATAGGTAATTACAAGTTGATTTCATTGAGAAGTAGGAACACTATATTTAACAATAAAAAGTTTATCAGACACAAAACTTCCCTCTTCCCTACACAGCCCAAGGAGGGGAAAACTCTCACCAAAATATCATTTTAATGAGCAGATTTCAAAAGTGCTGGATTGTTGGGAGACATCGAGAAAGACTAATTGCAATTATTGTCTCTGATTGTCTTTATTGATGCCACATTGAGAAGAGTACCAGGATGAAAGTTAGAAGGGAAAGTAGTCAAGCAAACTGTTACACTATAAAGATTCCCACTTATTAGACTGTCCACACGCAGTGGCATTAAAACTTCCTGAAACTGTTCCTTGTAGTTTGAAAATTATTTCTTTTTGAAGTCATTATAATGGTTTTCTTTTTATTTCTTTTCTTTTCTTTTCTTTTCTTTTCTTTTTTTTTTTTTTTTAAGACGGAGTCTTGCTATGTCACCAGGCTGGAGTGCAGTGGTGTGATCTCAGCTCACTGCAACCTCCACCTTCTGGATTCAAGTGATTCTCCTGCCTCAGCCTCCTAAGTAGCTGGGATTACAGGCATCCGCCACCACACTCTACTAATTTTTGTATTTTTAATAGAGATGGGGTTTCACCATGTTGGCCAGGATGGTCTCAATCTCCTAATCTCGTGATCCGCCCGCCTCGGCCTCCCAAAGTCCTGGGATTATAGGTGTGAGCCACCGTGCGGCCCTTTTTATTTCTTTTTAATTTTGTGTGGACTTCAATGGTAGAAGTTATAGTTGATTTGACCAGAAAGGGACATGTGCAAAACCTTCCTAAAATATTTCCTTTTTATTTTCTTGTGCTGTTTGCTATATCTGTCATCATTAGGGCCCCCCTAGAATGAAGCAGCCAAGTCTTGGGTTATCACAAATAAAAAGATAATTTTTATATCATTTTCTTTTGCTAAAGTGATCTGGATATCAATTAATTTAGCATTAATTATTATGTTGTATGCTGTCATTAGTCATGTTACATTGTTAGGTATTAGTCACATTACATCAGAACTATTTTATGCAGCCTCAACTTCTTTACTAAAATGTGCAGTAGACATCAAATCACAAATATCAAGACTTTTGAACAGGGGTGAGGGCAACTTTTTTTGGTAAAAGGCCAGAAATAAGTAGTTTTGGCTTTGTAGGTCTTACAGTCTGTGTCTTACCTACTCAACCTTGCTGTCGGTGTGAAAGCAGCCATTTATGTAAATGAATGGGCATGACTGTGTTGTGGTTAAACTTTTATTTTACAAAAGCAGGTCATGGGACTGATTTGCCTGTGATCTCTGCAACCCAGCTCTTGAGCAAGGGTCACAGACTTTGCTGTGGTTAGGCAGGTACCTCAAATGAGTCAAGTGAAGTGGCTGTGGGGACTGTGACTAGCAAAGGTCACATCCTTGTCTAAAATGGGCAGCTACTTCTTCCCTATAGCCACTTGTGACTGGCTCAGTGATACCAGATCTTGTAATTCAAGGGTAGCTGGGAATTTGGATTTTTAGGCAAAGTCCTTTTATCAGTTGGCAACTCATTTAGATTTGTTAAGGAAATATGGTTCAGGTCAAGCTACACACCTTTGTGAGTTCTTTTCTGGTCCACGAGCTCTAGTTAGCAAATTCTGGTATTTTCAAGTGTAACAGTGTATTATGTGTCAATAAGAAGTGCCTGTAGAATGTCATCAGACATGGATAGCAAATGTCTAGCACTGGTGCTGCCACTCACTAACCCTTGTAGTGCCCATGACAGACATCAGTAATTGATCATAACACTCTTTCCTGCTGAGCTAAGAGCAAGTTTCAGATTTCTTCACTAGGGCTCTAAAAAGCTGCAACCAGCCAATCAGTCATGTCCCCTGATATAAAGGTATTCATCATTCCCATTCTAGAGGTTTCTAAAAAAATGTTTTTTTAATTAACCTAGGAAATGACTTTGGACTTTTATTGTTATTCTTTAAAAAAGAAAAACCCAGTTAAAAGATGCTCTTAATTAAAAAGTACTTGAGAAAACATGTATTAGAATGGCAGGTATGAAAAAAGGTAAGATTCTGTTAATATGGCAGTGTTAGATTTTAGACCAAACTAAGGGGACTAAAGAGTATCCAAAGTAAAATGTGTCCTTAAAAGTCACTTAGCAGCATTCCTTCCTTACAGAGACCATGAACTTGGCTTTCTGATTTGTTCATTTTCAGCATGCCTAGTGCAAATTAATGCAAATGAATAGTTATAAAGGGGAGTTTCTTTTTTTCCTTCCTTTCACTGCCTTTGACCCTTCTGCATGGTTGGTGGTAGAGTACGACATTCAGAATTTAGGTGCCATCTGGGATGCATGTATTTTTTAAATTGTTTATGTGATATGTACATGATACAGCCCAAGGAAAGCATGCTTTATTGGCCATTTTGAAAGCTTTGCATCTTTTTGTCTTCCTGCATTACTTCTTCTTCTACCCTCTGCCAGTCTAAACACTGTTGTCTTTCAGGTTTGACCTTCTGTAAGAGTTCTGCTCTAATTCTGTCGTTGAACCTCTGTCTTCTCTAAACTTCTTTAATACTGAGGACTGTACTAGTTTAGCAGCAATGCCATGCTTTCTTATGTCCTTTGGTTTTAAATTTGAGGCATTTTTGTTTTTTTCTTCCAAATTAACATTTTCTTTCCCTGCCATCCAGCACAAGGACTGTGAATGGTGTGATCTAAAAGAACATTTTGTTTAAGCAAGCCACGGTGTTCATTGAATGCCTTCTCTGTGCCAATCACTAGGGCTATAATTGTGGATGAAACAGAAAAACAGACTCTGCCCTGGAAGATCAGAGTCTAGTACAGCAGTTTAAAGTCTGATGGAATTTCAATTTAAAATGTCCCCTTCATGGTAATCAGTGATGCACATTTACAGCTCCACTAAAAGGAAAAGCTCCAGTGGAGCATAGCTCTGTTTCAGTCACTGACATATCCCACATGCCTGGCACAGTGCCCAGTAAATAGTAAGTGCTCAATAAATAATTATTAAATTAACTTTTAAAAGTTTTCATATAGGGTTTTTCCTGCAGGGCTGTGATTATAGGCAAATCATAGCGTGTATACCTTCTACTTTTTTTAGTATGTCTCCCACTCTTGTACCCCAGAAAAATCAGTCTTGAGTATCCTTTCAGAAATGTTGTATTCCAGTCTTGTGTATCCTTCCAGAAGTATTATAAATATTATATTATTATCCTTCCAGAAAAATCAGTCTTGAGTATCCTTCCAGAAATATTATATGTGCTTGATATTTATTTATTTATATTTATTTTGAGACAGAGCCTCACTCTGTTGCCTAGAATTGAGTGCAGTGGTGCAATCACAACTCACTGCAGCTTCGACCTCCCAGGCTCCAGCAATCCTCCTACCTCAACCTCCTGAGTAGCTGGAGCCACAGGCAGGTGCCACCATGGCCCACTAATTTTTTTTTTACTTTTTGTAGAGATAGGGTTTCACCGTGTTGTCCAGGGTGGCCTTGAACTTCTGAACTCAAGCAATCCTCCTGCCTTGGCCTCCCAAAGCTGTGAGCCACTGCACCCAGCCTGTACTTTTTCAATATGAGTATAGCCTATTTATTTTTTTCTCTGCAAATATATTAGATAGTTCCATATCTGTATATAGTCATATTATTTTTGGTGACTACGTAGTATTTTATTGTCTGGAGAGATCAAAATTTATTTACCCAGAAACCTACTGATGAACATTTGAGTAATTTCTGATCTTTTGCTCTTACAAGCAATACTACAATAAATATACTTGCTCAACAGTCATTTTACAACCCCTGAAAGTAGGACTTTTCGTATACATTCCTAAAAGTGCAATTTCTATAAGAGTCAAAGAGCTTATGCATTTGTAATTTTGATGGTATTGCCAAATTGTCCTCTACAGAGAGTGTGAGTGTGCCATTTTACTGTACTCTTACTAACACTGTATTGTTTTCAAACTGATGTTTTCTGATTTGATAGGTGAAAGTTTACCTCTTTTTGGCTTTAACATGCATTTCTTTTATGTGAATAAATTGGAACATATTTTTATATGTTTATGAGCTAGTTTTATTTCCTTTTATATACTGTGTCTTTATAACATGCTCAGTTTTTAATTTGTCTATTGGCCTTTATCTTATTGATGTATTGTTGCTCTTTATATATTTAGAAAAACATTCCTTGGCTATTCTTGCTTGTTTGTATTTCCATGTGTATTATAGAAACAGCTTTTCTAGTTGCTAACCCCACTCATCTAAAAAACGATCCCTTTGGTCTTTTTATTTATATTATGTCAAATTTCTAGATGAATTTAGAAAGTACTGACATTTCTGTGATGTTCAGTCTCACTTCCTAAGAACATAATTTCTCTTTACATCTATTTTTTATTTTTAAAAAGTAAAACAAAATTTTAAAATAGAGATGGGTCTTGATTTGTTGCCCAGGCTGGTCTTGAATACCCGACTTTAAGCGATCCTACCCCTTGGTCTCCCAAAGTGCTGGGATTATAGGCATGAGCCTCCACACTTGGCCTATTTAAGGTTTCTTGATGAAAAAATTAAGGACATGTTAAAAATAAGCTAGAATATCTTTAAAAAAAAAAATGACATAAAGGGAAGATATATTCCATTTAATATTCGTATTTTATTAAAATGTCAATTCTTTCTAAAATAGCAGTTATAAAATTCAGGAGCTTAGATTAAACATTTCCTTTCTGATCATTTTCTTCTCTTTTGGCAGGCCCTGAAGAGGAAAGTGATGATGACTCTCATTTCGAAGGCAGAGATCCTGATATTTGGCATGTTGGTTTTAAGATCTCATGGGACATAGAGACACCTGGTTTGGCAATACCCCTTCACCAAGGAGACTGCTATTTCATGCTTGGTAATCTTTGGAAAATCAAAATTATATTGAGACTCTAGTGTCTAAATTTAGATTATTGGATATATATTTTGAATATGTCTTATGAAATAAACTTTTGGAGTATTTTATATTAATAGTGAAACTTCTTTATAAGAACATGTAACTAGGTTTTTCTTTTTTGAGATATTGCTAAAATTTTTTTTTTTTTCTTTTTTTTGAGATGGAGCTTCACTCTTGTTGCCCAGGCTGGAGTGCAGTGGTGCAATCTCTGCTCATTGCCATTTCCACCTCCCGGGTTCAAGTGATTCTCCTTCCTCAGCCTCCCAAGTAGCTGGGACTACAGGCACACACCACCACACCCAGTTAACTTTTGTATTTTTAGTAAAGACAGGGTTTCACCACGTTGGCCAACCTGGTCTCGAACTCCTGACCTCAGGTGATCCACCCGCCTTGGTCTCCAAAAGTGCTGGGATTACAGGCGTGAGTCACCATGCCCGGCCCTACATTTTTAAAAGTTGTTTTTCTTTTTATTCTATGTAGATGCAGAGTTCCTCAAATATGCTAAACAATTTTCTGGATTCTTTATCAAAGGTATTGAATTATCCAAGTCAAATTATAACTTTAAAAAATACTTTCCTGTCTGTATTAGTTTTTAGTAGAGTTTTGTTTTTCTTTTTTTTTTTTTTCCTAGTTTTGAATGTTGTTTCTTCTCAGGAACAGCTGACCTGACAATGGGGCCTTTCTCTCAACTTGTCATTTAGTTCTTTGGGAAGCAATATCTCAGCTGTGGTTAGGCCAGCTGAAGATGTGGAGTTTGTGAGGCTTTGTTTTTTTCTTCTTTGCTGTAAGTTTTTAATTTTATTTTTGGACTTTCTACTTGTTTTCCAATGCACGATGTGTAAACAGTATCCTTTTTTACTCACAAAGCTTCTCGGGGTTTATTCTCTACTTGGCTCTAGTTCCTGATTATTTGGGGTTTATCTCATTCCTGTCTATCTGGAGAAATCTACTCATATGTTGCTTTTGGAGCCAGGAAGAACCAGGGCTGAAGCCCAGTATTTATGATAAGAGTTGATTTCCAGTTGATTGGGTATTTTAGAGTCCGCTATATTCCAGGTACTGTGTAAGGTTCCAGGGGAGATATTGGAGGTGGATGAATCTTGGTTCTTGCCTTTTGAGAATTCGGAGTACGGAATAGCTGTTTAGGCCATTCTGCCACTAAGCATTTTCCAAATTGAAGCTCATTGCGTATCAGCTTCAAGGTTTTGGTCACATTGGTGTACTTCTGCCTAAGTAAAGTAACCTTTAATCTTTCACTGAATTGAATTTATTTTAAAAGGAGATTTTACATCACTATCTTAAATGGAAATCCAGTATCACTAGGAATAATTAGAAGGGCTTTAGAAATATAAATATAGAGAAACCAAAACAGTACTAAGGGCCTGCTACTTTTGTTTGCTGGAGATCCTGAGTCTGAGTCCTATTCTGTGTTTCTTAAGAGAGGAGATTAGTAACAGAGAGGTGTTAACTGTATAGTGGTGCCAGTCTGAGATTTCTCCGTAACGTCTGCAGGAGGATTGGGGGATCATTGTGTAGGGACTCTTTCAAGTAGTGTGATTTAATGGCGCTTAGTGCAATGTCCCTTTACCTCTTAAATTCTTCTCATGAGGAGATTCCTTCATTTCTTGAACACTGATCTAAGTATGCCCTTCATCTCTTGCCTTCCATGTGAACATTGCTTTGCAGTTTACACATCAGTTTCACACAGGCAGCCCCAATCTCCTGTCAGCTTTGTGAGGGAGATGGCAGAGATTGTTCATCTTTTAAGTGATCTTCCTAAAGTCACTCAGTTATGAGATAGAACAGGGACCAGAATGGGTGGCAGGCATCTTATGCAGTGCTTTTCCTACTCTAAATGAGGCTATTTCAACCTGATCCCAGTACACTGAAATCTCTGTGTGGGAATGGTTTTAGTGTTAAGGTTCTCTCTTCCCCACTGTCTCTCCTGCCTGATCTCAGGAAGTAAGTTTATCTTTTAAAGTCCCTACCCCATCATTGAGTTTCATTTGTAGGTAAACATTATTTCATCTTTTTTTGTACCACCCAAATACAGATATTCGGCCTGAGTCTTAATAGATATTAGTATCAGCCAATAAATCACTTTCCTTTGGATACTTTGTTCAGAAGTTTCTATTAGCAATGTGTATCTTTCAAAGAAATAAGAGCCAGAATGTTATCTTTTAAAATAGCTTTTAAATTTTTTAAAATATAAAAGTGGCTGGGTGCTGTGGCTCACACCTATAATCCCTGCACTTTGGGAGGCCGAGGCAGGTGGATCACCTGAGGTCAGGAGTTCGAGACCAGCCTGGCCAACTTGATGAAACCCCCTGTCTTCGCTGAAAATACAAAAATTAGCTGGGTGTAGTGGTGCATGCCTGTAATCCCAGCTACTTGGGAGGCTGAGGCATGAGAATTGCTTGAACGCGGGAGGTGGAGGGAGCCGAGATTGCACCACTGCACTCCGGCTTGAGCAACAGAGCAAGACTCAGTCTCAAAAAAAAAAAAAAAAAGTATATAAGTACTCTAAAAATTCAGCTGTATTCCATATATTTAATAACATCTTATGTGTTCTTTTCTGATTAAAAAAGCAATGTGTGCTTATTTGAGAAAAAAAACTCTGGAAAAAAAAAGAAAGTCTAAAATGAAGAAAATATAAAAATCATGTTAACGCCTGATTTAATATATTTCTTTTCAGTCTTTTTCTGTACGTATATGTCTGGAATTATAGTAGTAATATGAATAAAAACCAGATTTACTGGGAATTAATGACAAACATTCTTTTAATCTTCTCAGCAATCCTGAGAAGCAAATATTAGCTATACTGCAAAAGAATAAATTGAGGTTAAATTTATGTAGTTACTTAACCATGGCTGCACAGCTAGTAAGAAGCATGGATTGTATCTTGTCATCTTACCCCACTTGGAGTCTGACATCCCATGTCAGGCCACCCCTCCTTCTCCCTTAGGGATGCCCTCCTCACCCTACTCCCCACTGAACCCTGCTCAGGGTTCCTGTGCCTTCTTCTTCCCACCTGGCATGATGCCTCTGTCTCACCTAATGGCTTTAAGACTAAATTGTTCAGGAAGGGAAGAAAAGAAGTTAATGATATTCTGTTTGTTTCTTTTCTATTCTTCTTAAGGTTATGGGTTTCTTGGGGTTTAAGAACTGGATTATAGGCCGGGCGCAGTGGCTCACACCTGTAATCCCCGCACTTTGGGAGGCTGAGGTGGGCGGATCACCTGAGGTCAAGAGTTTGAGACCAGCCTGGCCAACATGATGAAACCCTGTCACTACTAAAAATACAAAATTTAGCTGGGTGTGGTGGTGGATGCCTGTAATCCCAGCTACTCGGGAGGCTGAGGCAGGAGAATTGCTTGAACCCGGGAGGCAGAGGTTGCAGTGAGCCAAGATCATGCCATTGCACTCCAGTCTGGGCAACAAGAGGGAAACTCCGTCTCAAAAAAAAAAAAAAGAACTGGATTTTAATGAAAATTTTAAATAATGACATTATTCATTGGATTTTTGTGTTATAATGAGTATACACTGTAAAATATACATTGGGTCCCTTGAGCTATTGTGCATGATAAACAGAAGAAGTTAGTGTTATTTTATAGGAGCTGATATCCAAGACATAATACAAAATCTACTCTTGATTTCCCATGTCTTATTTTTAGATGTAGGTGATAATAGTTGGTATCCTACTGAACTGTGCCAAACACAGCACAGTATATCCCAAAGTCTGCACTTAGAATATATATTTTTATTAGGATGTCATATTTGATTTCTGAAATGAGTCTTCCTAAAGGAAGATTCTTTTTAAAAAAATTCAAAAGTAAAGGCAACCATGGTCTAATGCTGCCTTTTCTGTTTACTTTTAAGTCCAAATAGCACAAGGAGCCCCGTAGAGGGAGGAACTTCGGCCCCGTGCTGATATCTGAAATCTGAACTTCATAGCACTTATGAAAAGGAAACAGTTTAGCTCAATTTATAATAATATATTGGTCTGCAGAGGAAGTGCAGGCTGAACCCTGCTGTCTCAAGTAAATACTCCAGGGGTGTCTGATGGGGAACGTGTCGGGTGCCTGTAATAAATCCACTGCCCATGGAAGTGAGTGAAGTCCTTGTTGGCAGTGCCTGAGGACACGCTTAACTGGGGTTGTCACGGTTTTACTTTTAAATTGGAATCTTTGCCCTAATCTCAGAGTTAGACATGACCAGATTTGCAAACAGATTTACAATTTTCACTAATTTTCCAACCAGGACTTCAAAACACACTCAGAGAAAAAAAAAACACTCTGGTCTTTCTCAGAGTAGGATGATTTACTTTGCCACAGATGTTTTCCATAGACTGAATGTAACCAGGGAGTTAGGGACTTAAAAGTGGCTTGGAGACAAACCGTGGGTTTGTTTTTTGTGGAACAGATTACACAGTTCAAGGGACATCAACAAAATTATGTTTATTAACCAGGAGCTGGGTGTGGAGGTGGGATGTTTCAGGACAAAGGTGAGTGCTAGGTAAACATTTGGGGCAAAAGCCCTCTTTTCCCCCCTTAATTTATTATTGTTGTTCTTTACATGTCACCATTGATGACTCTATTCTCTCTGCTCTATTTACTTTTGTTTCTTAAGCCCAACTAAATCTCACTTTCAAGGATTTGTTGTTACTATAACAATCAACAGTTTCAAAACTTAAGTTGCCAGGTAAAAATTCCACTGCTAAAAAAGAAAACTGCAATAGAAATGTAAATGCATAGCCCTTCTTTTTCGGTTTTTCTTTACCTCGTCAACAGTTTAGGGTAGAGTAATGAAAGGACCATATTATTTCTATCAGGTAACTGAGTCCCAGACTCACCGCATTGTCAATTGCCTGTGTATTGCTAGTGCCTCTCTGAGTCTCTGCCTTCACTGTAAAATGGGAGCTTAATGATTCTTCCTTCTCAGAGTTTTTGGGAGTACAAATAAGAAAATATATGGGAATAGGCTTTGCAAGCTGTAATTTGAAAGTGCAGACTTACGAAGAGTGGGAACTGGATCATGGCATGTTGGAGAATCAATGAGACCACTGGGTGATAGAAGAATGCTGAATGCTGTTTTCTTATCCTGCTTCACGCCCAGTTTTGTCACCTTCGCAAAATAGCATTCCATATGTGTACTTGCCACATACAGGAACTACAGGAAAGGGAAGTTTTACCAATGGATTCTCAAGGGTGAGAAGAGTTAACATCTCGTCTGTTGGTTATCGGAGCCCTGTAGTAATCAGTCTTACTTTGGTTGAGGCCAGCTTTACTTTCAGAGCCTGGCCAGTAGTTTTTTACAGATTAAGTTCACCTTCCTTGAAATACCTATGGCTTAGAGGCAGCAAGAACCAGAGCACAGAAATATTTGATGTGGTCTAAGCTGTAAATTGCCATGCTTCTATTTTTTGACTCAACATGGCCACTCTCATTGGAGTCTCCAGCCCTGTGAGCAGGAAGAACAGAGGCCTCCAGGCGTTTAGACTCTTAAGCGGGCGCTCCCTTGGGACTGAGCATGGAAACTGTGGTATCTTTGTAAATCCTCCAGGTGTCCCTCAGTTGTGCCCTGATTTAGACATTTTATTCAAAGGAAAAAGCTTTTGTTACTTCTTTCTCTGACCCCCTTCCCTTCCTCCCCAACCTCTGAATGACCAACTAAAGTAAAAAGTACATATAATTTATGGCTTAATCATAAATTTAAAATAATTATACTTTATTACCTCTCATGGGTCTTGAAATGTAGGTGCTATGTTCTGCTTTCTGCCGAGGCAAGGGAATAATACAGAAACCAGTAATAAATTATAACTTCAGGCTGCAGTTGGTAAGCTTGAGGAACTGCTATTTAAGTGGAAAGTGCTTGAACAGCCAAATGAGCACCTGTCATGTTTATTTTCACTTTGAAAAGTAGAAACATGACAGTATAGTTTCCACTGCTTGTCCAATATGAACTTCTGGTATTCTTGTTATCTTCTCAGGAATTGCACTGTTTGCTTCTTGTGTTCAATTTTTTTTTTTTTTTCCAGGGGTGAGGATGTATCTCTCCTTCTGAAACTTTCACTCTAAAATATGCCCCCCCAATGGTGACATTTTCAAACTTGTGCTTTTTTACTTGATACCTGATATATATATATATATATATATATATATATATATATTTGTATTTAATAGGGAGAAGGTCATGACTTGTGAAATTTACTGGAAAGATAGGGATCTGAGCAGGCTCCTGAGTACTTGAAAGGCTTTATCTACCTCTTACACTTTTTTGTTACATCCAGGTTTTTGTTCATTTCTCTATCATTTGGTGTCTTGAACTTTACCTGAAATGCATGTCTTGAGTGCCTACTAAGGTCCAGGCATTATGCTGGCAGATTTGATGTATTTTTGTTTATTCCTTATTACAGGACTGTTAAATAGTAGACTCTCATTCTGACACTCACTTTTTTTTTCCAGAAAAAAAAATTAATGGAGATTGATTGCTGATGGGTACAGAGCTGCTTTTAAGGCTATGAAAATGCTCTAAAATTAGTTTGTGGTGATGGTTGCACAACTCTGAACGTACTAAAATACATTGAATTGTATACTTTCTTTTTTCTTTCTTTTCTTTTTGCAGCTCTTGCTCAAAGGAGAATTTGATATTTAAAATGAGTGAATTATATGGTATATGAATTAGATCTCAATAAAACTCTTTAAAAAAAAGAAACTAAAGCTTAGAGAAGTATAATATCTTGTTCAAGGTGACACTACCTGTTGTGAAGCTTTTGTCCAAATTTTTCTGAGACCAAAGCTATTCTTTCTTCCACTGACCCATGCTATCTCTACTAATTATATAGTCAGGGTATCCTTTTTCTTTAAAAATGTAGGAAAAAATGGCCGGGTGCGGTGGCTCATGCCTGTAATCCCAGCACTTTGGGAGGCTGAGGCGGATGGATCACTTGAGGTCAGGAGTTTGAGACCAGCCTGGCCAACATGGTGATACCCAGCCTCTACTTAAAAAAAAAAAAAAAAATTAGCCAGGTGTGGTGGCATGCACCTGTAATCCCAGCTACTCAGGAGGCTGAGGCGTGATAATTGCTTGAACCTGGGAGGCAGAGGTTGCAGGGAGTCAAGATTGCGCCACTGTACTCCGGCCTGGGCGACAGAGTGAGACTCCGTCCCCATGCCCCCCCAAAAAAGGAAAAAAATAATTAAATGACTAATATGTGAACACACATGTATTCTCATTCAAACTTTGTGGAACTATATGAAATAAAATGTAGACATTCTATTTCACCTTGCTTTCCTATCTGGTCCTTTGTAAGCCTTAACATAAATATAGTTGTGTTGGCATATTTAAAATATATGTTGCTGCTGCTGTATTTTTAAAAAACATAAATGATACTTTATTATAAATATTACTCTAGTATTTGTTTTTTGTACTTAGTATGTGCTGGAAATTTTTTTATGATAGTATGTCATTCATATTATTCTTATTATAAAAATACTACACGCACAAGGAAATAAAAATTGAAAGATTTAAAATGGAAAGTTGAGGAAGATCTAAAATGGAAAGTGAAAAACTCCACCTATCCCCAAGTTCCATTCCTTAGAGGTAACTGCTTTTCACTATATTTGCATTTTATTCTTTGATTACCTCCCTAACCCTTAAACATATGTATACTTGTACTTTTATTTCTTTATCTAATAACTTAAAGCACTCTTGGTTGTTGATCCATTAAGAATGACAGAAGCAGGCAGATTGCTGGAGCCCGGGAGTTTGAGACCAGCCTGGGCAACATGGCAAACTCTGTTTCTACAAAAAATACAAAAAAAAAAAAAAAAAAAGGCCAGGTAAGCCAGGTATGATGGCAAACACCCATAGTTGCAACTACTTGGGAGGTTGAGGTGGGAGGATCACCTGAGCTCGGGAGGTTGAGACTGAAGGGAACTGTGATCACACACTGCACTCCAGCATGAGTGACAGAGCAAGACCCTGTCTCAAAAAAAAAAAAAAAAAAAAAAAAAAAAAAAAAAAAGAGTTATGGAATTAGTGTTCGGATACTACCTGTCACTCTTGCCAAATTTGGCTAGTTAACCTTTACTTTTAGGGGTTTATTTCCTTAATTACTTTCCTTTAGAACCAGTTGATAGATACAGTCTCTTGAATTTTAGTGTGTAGTATGGGGAATTAAAGTTCTCTTTCAGCCATATCATTACTTTGACATGATTGAGCTTTACAACTTTACATACAGATCTGTAATTTTGATAAGACAAGCACGCTTATAAGTTGATCTGAAATTAGAAAGCCAGTACATAATGACGTTGATGTAAGTGTTGTTTATTGCAAAACCAGATAAGAGTGATGGAATTAATAGGTAGAAAATGTAATCTACTATAACCATCCAACCAGTGCCAATGAATGAGGAGTACTGCACTTGTCAGGTCAAGATTTTATACTTCATCAAAAGCTCAAAATCACACTACATTTTAGCTTGCTTTGTATTTGAATCATGACTTTGTTGCATAGTTTCCCTCTCCCCCTGGAATTTATAATTGTCTTTTTTTACTCTTACTGATAGAAGAAGCATGCTATAATGATTGCTCAATGTCACTAGATATTTCATCATGTGACTTATTCAATGTTTGATAAATACTGACTTCTTCAGATCCCACCTACCATAGTTATCATACTGGGATTTCTTCTCATTGAACACCTTTGCCAATTCCATTAAAACATCATTTTAGGCCAGGTGCGGTGGCTCACACCTGTAATCCCAACACTTTGGGAGGCTGAGGTGGGTGGATCACCTGAGGTCGGGAGTTTGAGACCAACCTGGCCAACATGGGAAACCCCGTCTCTACTAAAAATACAAAAATTAGCCGGGCATGGTGGCAGGCACCTGTAGTCCTAGTGCCTGTTTTAGTTACTCGGGAGGCTGAGGCAGGACAATCACTTGAACCTGTCAGGTGGTGGTTTCAGTGAGCCAAGATCATACCATTGCACTCTAGCCTGGGTGACAGCAGGACTGTCTCAAGAAAAAAAAATTTTTTTTAAATTTCAGTAGCTTTAGGGATATAAGCAGTTTTTGGTTCCGTGGATGATTTGTATAGTGTTGAAGTCTGGTATTTTAACGTACCTGACACCTGAGTAGTATACATCTGATAAGTTTTTTTTTTTTTCCCCGTAATCCATCATCCCCCTCCCACCCTCCTCTCTTCTGAATCTCTAATGTCCATTGTACCACTCTCTACACCTTCGTGTGCCCATAGCTTAGTGCCCACTTATAAGTGAGAACATGTAATATTTGTCCAGTTACTTCACTTAGAATAATAGCCTTCAGTTTCATCCATGTTGCTGCAAAAGACATGATTTCATTTTTTTTTTTTTAATGACTGAGTAGTATTTCATGGTATATATACACACCACATTTTCTTTATCTACTCACCGGTTGTTGGGCACTTTGGTTGATTCCATATCTTCGCTATTGTGAAATGTGCTCCAATAAACATATGTGTGCAGATGTCTTTTTGATATAATGACTTCTTTTCCAGGTAGATACCCAGCAGTGGATTGTTGGGTCAAATGGTAGAGTTACTTTTAGTTCTTTGAGAAATCTCCATACTGTTTTCCATGGAGGTTGTAGTAATTTACATTTCCACCCCCGGTGTATAAGCACTCCCTTTTCACTACCTTTCTAGCAACATCTGTTATTTTTTTACTTTTTAATAATGGCCATTCTGGCTAGGATAAGGTGGTATCTCATTATGGTTTTAATTTGCATTTCTTTGATGATACGTGATATTGAGCATTTTTTCATATGTTTGTTGGCCATTTGTATATTTTCTTTTGAGAAATATCTATTCATGTCATTTGCCTACTTTTTAATGGAACTATTTGTTTTTTTTTTTTTTTTCTTGCTGATTTGTTTGGATTCCTTGTAGGTTCTTTTTCAGAAGCATAGCTTGCAAATATTTTCTCCCATTCTGTAGGTTGTCTGTTTACTCTGATAATTATTTATTTTGTTGTGCAGAAGCTTTTTAGTTTAATTAGGTCTCATTTATTTATTTTTTTGTTGCATTTGCTTTTGGGGTCCTATTCATAAATTCTTGCCTAGTCCAATGTCTAGAAGAGTTTTCTTCTAGAATTTTTATGGGCTCAGGTCTTAGATTTAAGTCTTTAATCCATGTTGAGTTAAGTTTCATTCTTCTACATGTGGCTATCCAGTGTTCCCAGCACTGTTTTGAATAGGGTGTCCCTTTTCCAGTACATGCTTTGTTGAAGATCAGTTAGTTGTAAGTATTTGGCTTTATTTATGGCTTCTCTATTTTGTTCCATCAGTCTGTATCTACTTTTATACCAGTACCACGCTGTTTTAGTTACTACAGCTTTGTGGTATAATTTTAAGTTAGATAATGTGATGCCTCCAGATTTGTTCTATTTGTTTAGGATTCCTTGGCTATTCAGGCTCTTTTTTGGTTCCATATGAATTTTAGGATTTTTTTTTTCTAATTCTGTGACAAATTACTTTGGTATTTTGATAGAAATTGCATCAAATCTCTAAATTTGTTTGGGCAGTATGGTCATTTTCATGATATTGATTATTCCAATCCATGAGTGTGGATTTCCATTCATTTGTGTCATCTGTGATTTCTTTCATCAGTGTTTTGTAGTTTTCTTTGTAGAGATCTTTCACTACCTTGGTCAAGTTTATTTCTAGGTACTTTATTATTATTTTTTTGTAGCTATTGTCAAAGGGATTGAGTTATTGATTTGATTCTCAGCTTGGTCATTGTTAGTGCATTGCAGTGCTACTGGTTTTTGTACATTAATTTGGTAACCCAAAACTTTATTGAATTTGTTTTTCAAATCTAGGAGTCCTTGGAAGCATTGTTAGGACTTTCTAGGTATACAATCGTATTACTGGCAAACAGAGTTCGTTTGACTTCCTCTTTTCAATTTGGATGCCCTTTATTTCTTTCCTTTGCCTGATTGCTCTGGCTGGGACTTGCTACCAATTCCACTTTTACTTGGATCACTTGTGTTTCTCTTTCTTAGAATTTTCTAAAAATTATACCATATTTTAGATTCTTCCAGGCAAGGGCTGTTTTAGCTTTGTGTCCTGTACAGCACCTAACACAGTACTTTGAATATGGCTGGTGATTACTAAGTAATTGTTGAACTAATAAGTGAATGAATGAACCGAGGATTGGCTTTTTTTTTTTTTTTTTTTTTCCATTTCATGGTAGTGTGTCTTGGTTATACAAGCAAAAGGAAGTATTAATTCTATCCTTGAAAGCCCCTGACTGGGAAAGGTTTTGAAATTCCTTCTCAAACAGATGGCCATTCACCTAATGCTTGGAGATTACCAGAGACAGAATTTAGAATCTTCCATGGCAGCCTATTCTTTTTCACAGTAACTCATGCTTCATTTCCTTACATCTAGTCTAACCACGTGACATCACAGAACTTTCTAAAGCGACACAGTATCTGGATCCATCTGTACATTCTCCTCTAAATTTTTTATAAGAAAACCATCAAAGGTAAAAATAATGTATTGGTTTCTTTTAAGCTGAGGAGGAATGTTTTACTGTGCATTTTGAAATGTTTTTGTTCTCTCATATTTCATTCAATTAGAGTCACACTGTTTGGGGGTAATTCTGCATCTGAATTTGGTGGTGGAATTTTTCCCATTGGCTAACAGTTTTCATGTGCCCTCTTTGGCCACCTGTCTATTGAACATAATTCCCAAAGGCATGAGCTACAGAAAATGGTTTTTTTTTTTTTAGGTCTTTATTTCGGTTGTATATCCTATGTGTGTTACTTGCCACTCCTGTAAAGACAGTGGAAGAATGACTGTGAATGATGCCATTATTTTTTTTCAGTTGATCCTTATTGAAGGTTTGAATTTAGGACTAGGCCGGGAATTAGTTTGACTTTCCTCATCCAGTCAGTCCCTGCAGCACATTTCAAGGTCAGACTATATACCTCATGCTGGATGGTTCCTTAGACTTTGTAATCTAAGCCCAATAAATACCGTCAGTTCTTTTGTTGTTGTTCAGGGTACTTATTTACCAAATAAATAGGACAGTGCACAGCCATCACTCAAGGTGATAAGAGCTTTGGCTACTTTTATAAATCTTCCCTTAGATATAATTTTCTATGGGAGTGAAAACTTTTATAAAAACAATTGGGAGACCGAGGCAGGTGGATCACTTGAGGTCAGGAGTTCGAGACCAGCCTGGCCAACATGGGGAAAGCCTATCTCCTCTGTTAAAAATATAAAAATTAGCTGAGTGTGGTGGTGCGCGCCTGTAATCCCAGCTACTCAAGAGGCAGAGGCAGGAGAATCACTTGAACCCAGGAGGCAGAGGTTGCAGTGAGCCAAGATCGCACCACTGCACTCCAGCCTGGGCGACAGAGCCAGACGCCATCTCAAGAAAAAAAAAAAAAAAAAAAAAAACAAGCATGGGGGGAAGATGATCTCAAGGTACATAAGATACATACCTAAAGGTACAAAGATATAAATCATAGTCCTTGGTTAGTTCATTATAGTAGTTTTGTAGTCTGTCCTACAATTGGTTGGGGTAACAACCTTTTTTCTTATTTTTGTTCATACTGCTCTCTCTACCCCCTCACCTAGGTATGTGTATAGCTCATTTATTTAGGGGCGATGTTAAAAAATTGAATGCCCTTAATGGCAAGGGAACCAACCAATCATTGTGGATGCCACAACTTTTTCCCCTGTAGACTGTAGTTATTGGTATAGAAGTATTTTTTTTTCCTCCCAGCTTTTTGGTTCTGGGGATACATATGCAGGTTTGTTACATGGGTAAATTGCATATTGTGGGGGTTTAGTATACAGACGATTTCATCACCCAGGTAATAAGCATAGTACCTGATAGATAATTTTTTGATCGTTACCCTCCTCCCACCTTCCACCCTCAAGTGGGACCTAGTGTCTGTTGTTCCATTCTTTGTGTCCATGTTTACTCAGTGTTTAGCTCCCACTTATAAGAGAGAACATGCAGTATTTGGTTTTCTTTTCCTGCATTAATTCACTTAGGATAAGGGATTCCAGCTGCTTATGTCAGCTACTAGTAGACCTAAGCTTTCTGACTCTCTCTCTCTCTCTCTCTCTCTATCTATCTATCTATCTATATCTCTATATATATCTATATATATCTCTCTCTATATATATCTATATATATATATCGTGCTGTGGCACGATCTCGGCTCACTGCAACCTCCGCCTCCTGATCAAGCAATTCTTTGCCTTACCCTCCTGAGTAGCTGGGATTACAGGAGCCCGCCACCACACCTGGCTAATTTTTGTATTTTTAGTAGAGACAGAGTTTCACCATCTTGGCCAGGCTGGTCTTGAACTCCTGACCTCATGATCCACCCACATCAGCCTCCCAAAGTGCTGGGATTACAGGCGTGAGCCACCACACCCAGCCTTATATATATATATTTATACTACACACAGCAGGTAGAACCTTGCACATAATAGGAACTTACCACATATTTGGAGAGAACATCCTTTTTCTCTCCCGGGTATTAGCCAGAAACCATAGCTATCTTTCTTAATTGCTAATGCAAAATTGGATATGAGATAGGATGCGTAAAGAAGGAGGTCAGAAAACATAGAAACAGAAATTAGAGGTTGAAGTGGCTTCTTCTGTTTCATTCATTAACTTTGAGAGATTCTGGTCCTCACAGTTCACAGTTTAGTGGAACTGTGGGCAGAAGTGATGGCTCTGCACATACAAAGGGGGAAATGGAGAAAACCATTTAATCATCTTTTCTGTCAGTCTAGCCTCTCTCCCTTTTCATTTTTTTTCTGTCAATATAACCTCTCTCCCTTCTCATCCTTCCTTTTCCCCAACTCACTATACACTGCAGTTTCCTGGGAAGAATTACAACTTGTAGGAATAAAAGAGAAAGGTAGCCCTGGCTAAAGTGGATTGATCTTTTTGCTTATTTAGAAAGCAAAAATCGGCCAAGTGAGGTGGCTCATGCCTGTAATCCCAGCACTTTGGGAGGCCGAGGTGGGCGGACCACGAGGTCAAGAGATCGAGACCATCCTGGCCGACATGGTGAAATCTCATCAGTAAAAATACAAAATTAGCTGGGCCTGGTAGCACATGCCTATAGTCCCAGCTACTCGGGAGATTGAGGCAGGAGAATTGCTTGAACCCGGGAGACAGAGGTTGCAGTAAGCCGAGATCCCACCACTGCACTCCAGCCTGGGCGACAGAGCAAGACTCCGTCTAAAAAAAAAAAAACCAAAAACCAAAGCAACAAAAATCAATTATTAACCGCAAGAATCTATTCTCTTCAAAACCCATCAACAAGCTAAGCATTCCACAAAAGTTAATTTTAAAAAAAGGGGAAAGGGGAAGTTATGTACCTTGAGATTATCTTTATCTCCATGCTTGTTTTGATGAAAGACTTTTCACTTCCATGGAAAAATTTTATTTTGGGGAAGATTTACAAAACTAGTCAAAGCTCTTACCAATTTCACTGATCACTGTTTACTGTCCTATTTGTTTGGTGACTGAATCACCTCTTTTCTGAGAATCTCTTCATTGAACATTTCCATTTGAAGCTTTAAAACATAAATATACTTATTTTTAAAGTTTGTATTGCTTAATTTCAAAGAAATAATATATCATCCAGTCAGAGAAGGCATCAGTTTAAGATGGATTCCAATTTCAGAGATGTTAAATATGAAGCAAAAATGTCTACCTTGGAACTGATGAATTAGGGTACATGCTCATTGTAGAGAATTTGCAAACTATAGAAAAGTGTAAAGAAGAGAAAATATTATTTATAATTATTTGGTCTAATTCCTTCTAGTTTTTTTTTTTCTATACTTAGTAACGTGTTTATCCTTTGTTTATATAAAATTGATATAATGTTGTATAAACATTTTGCATCTTTTTTCCCTGATACTTTTATATTTTGAGCATTTTTTTCTTATCAGTAAACAGTTCTTCAAAATGATTGTTTAAAACTGGTTTAAAAATTAATCCCTTACTTATATCAAGCAAGATGTCAGAATAGCACTTGTCTCCTTGTAGAAACATCAATTTAAACAACTGTCCATGCACAGAATACCTTTATATGAGCAAAGGAATCCAGGTTAAAGACTACATTGCCTGGGTGGAGCACAGAAATGAGAAAAGACACATTGAAGAGAGTAGGAAGAACGGTTTTAAATTACCTACGTCACCCCTCGCTGAAGCCTGAGCAGCACAGTGTCAAGAGGGATACCCTTTGTGTAGGGGAAGGAGAATGAAGTGAGTACCCAACTTCTTTGTAAACTAAGCAAGAGGCCCACCCCAGTGAACCTCAGTGCTAGGGTGGCCTCCAAAGACGAAGACTCCAAGCCTACTGTAGCACCAGGTATGCCCTCATGGACTCAGGCTCCAGGTCAGCCCTCAAAGCCCCAGAATCCAGGACTTCCTGTATAGACCCAGTCTCCAGTGGACTCAGGATCCAGGCCTGCCTCACAGACTTAAGCTTCAGGACTGTGTTAGCACCAGCTCACTCCTGTGGATGCAATTGCCAGGCCCACCCCAGTGGACCCAGGATCTAGGCTTACACCCACAGACCAACATTCTAGGCCTGCCGTTGGGGATGCAGGGACCACACCCACCCAGGTGAACTTAAGCTCCAGGTGTGCCCTAGTGGATCCAGGTTCCAGGTTCCTCCCAATGGACCCAGGTATTAGGGCTGCCTGCTTGCTGATCCAAGCACCAGGCCAACTCACCTAAGGAGTCTAGCAACAAGCCTGCTCACGGACTCCACTAGATGGCACACACATAATCTCTGGATGGGGTGACTGTTGAAAGGTTTTCCCAGCTGAAGCTAGCCTGGAAGAGATTCCTACTTCTTCAGATGTTCAGACATCAGCACACAGGCACAAGGATCATGAATAATCAGGGAAACATGACCAAAGGAAAAAAAATAAAACACTAGTTACTGACTCTATAGAAATGGAGATCTATGAGCTAACTGACAAATAATTTAAAATATTGTATGCTGAAGGACACTAGGACTGGAATGAAAAATTCCATAGAGAGCTTCAGAATCAATCAAGCAGAAGAAAGAATCAGTGAGTTTTAAGATAGGACATTTGAAATTGCTCAGTCTGAATAACCAAAAAGAAAGAAAACAATGCTTGTGGGACTTCTGGGACATCATCAAGTAAATTCATACATATGTTATGGGAGTTACAAAAGGAGCAGAGAGATAAGTAAGGAGCAGAAACCTTATTTGAAGAAATAGTGACAGAACACTTCCCAAATCTGAAGAGGGAAATGAATATTCAAATCCATGAAGACCAAAGAACCCCAAATAAATTAATAATAAAGTTGAATTCACCAAAACATATTATAATCAAATTTTCCAAGGTCAAAGACAAAGAGAAAATTTGGAAAGCAGTAAGAGAAAAGTGGATTATTATATATAAGGGAACCCATGTAAGACAATCAGTGGATTTCTCAGCAGCAACCTTGCAGGCCAGAAGTGAATGGGATAATGTATTCAAAATGCTGAAAGAAATAAGACTGTGCCAACCAAGAATACCAACCTGGCAAAGCTATCCTTCAGAAATAAAATAGCAAGATTTTCCCAGACAAACTAAAGCTGTGGGAGTTCATCAAAACTAAACCTGTCTGTAAGAACTGCTAAAGGTTGTTCTTTAAGTTAAAATGAAAAAGTCCTAACTAACATGAAAACATACGAAACTGTGAAGTTCACTGTAAAGGTAAAAATATACTCAAATTAAAAATAATATTGTGATGGTGGTGCATAGATCATTTGTAACTCTATCAAAGTAAAAAGTGAAAAGTATTAAAAATAGTTACTGCCACAATAATTTTTAATGGATGCACAACATATAAAAGATGTAAATTATGACATCCATAACATAAAATGTGAGTGGACAATATGCAGAGTTTTTATATGCAGAGTTAAGTTGTTATGAGCATAAAGTAGACTGTTATTATAAGATGTTTTATGTGGGTCTTATGGTAACCACAAGGAAAAACAAAAACACGTAGTAGATTAGTAGATACACAACAGGTAAAGACAAAGGAATCAAAGCGTACCACTGAAAAAAATTCTTAAATCATAAAGGAAGATAGCAAGAGAAGAAAGGAGCGAAGGACGACAAAACAATCAGAAAACAATTAACAAAATGACAATAGTATTTACCTACCAGTAATGACTTAAATGTAAATGGATTAAATTTCCCAATCAAAAGACGTAGAGTGGCTAAATGGATTTAAAAAATAAGATTAAACTATAGAGACTCACTTTGGCTAAAAACACACATAGGCTGAAAATAAAGGGACTGAAAAATATTTTATGCAAATGGTAACCAAAAGAGACTGGCTATACATATATCAGACAAGATAGACTTTAAGTCAGTAACTGTCACAAGATACAAAGAATTTCATTATGTAATGATAAAGGAGTCAGTTCATCAAGAAAATGTAACAATTGTAAAGACAGTTGGCCCTTGAGAATCATCGGTGTGAACTTTGTGAGTTCACTTATATGCAGATGTTTTCAACCAAGCACTGATCGAAAATGCAATATTAATGGGATTAGAAACTCACATGTATGGAGAGCCAACTTTCCATATACACAGGTTCGGCAGGGCCAACAGTAGGACCTCAGTACACACTGATTTGTGGATACACACACAGTCCTGGAACCGATCCCTCCTGTATACCAAGGGATAACTGTATATATGCACTCAACATTGGGACCTAAATATTTAAAGCAAATATTAACAGAACTGAAGGGATAAATAGTGATACAGGAACAGTAGGGGTGTTGAGTACCACATTTTGGAAAATCAGTAGAAATCCATTCAGAAAATATATAGGGAGCCAGCAGACTTGAACAGCACTACAGACCAAATGGACCTAACACATATACAAAACATTCCATCCCATAGCAAAAGAACACATTCTGTTCAAGTGCACATGAAACATTCTCAAACATAGATCATATGTTAGGCCACAAAGTAAGTACTAACAAATTAAAGAAGACTGAAGTCATATCAGGCATCTTTTTTGACCACAATGATATAAAACTAGAAATCAATAATAAGAGGAAAATTGGAAAATCCACAGTGATGTGGAAATTTTCTTGAACAATCAATTTGCCAGAAATGAAATAAAGACGGAAATCAAATAATCTTTTGAGACAAGTGAAAATGGAAAGACAATATCCCAAAACTTGTCTTTTTTTTTTTGGGATGCAAAATTATGGAAATGCAAAACTTATGGAAAAGCAAAAGTACACGTATGTGATTGCATCAAACTATCAAGCTTCTCCACAACAAAGGAAACAGCAACAGAGTGAAGAGACCACCTATGCAATGAAAGAAAATATTCGCAAACCATGCATTTGATAAGGAATTCATATCCAAAATATGTAAATAACTCATAAAACTCAATAGCAGGTTAACAAGTAACCTGACCTAAAAATGAGCAAAGGGCTTGAATAGACATTTCCGAAAAGAAGACATATGAATGCTCAACGTGTATACGAAAATGTGCTCAACATCTAATCATCAGTGAAATGTAAATCAAAACCATAATGAGATATTACTTCGCACTTGTTAGAATAACTATTATACAATAGACAATAGATAACAGTGTTGGTGAGGATGTGGAGAAAAGGGAACACTTGTACACCATTGGTGGGAGTGTAAATTAGTACAGCCATTGTGGAAAACTGCATGGAGGTTTCTCAAACAGTTAAAAATAGAATTTCATATGACCCAGCGATTCTACTCTGGGATACATATCCAAAGGAAATGAAATCAGTATCTCAAAGAGGTATCTTTATTCCCATGTTCATTGGTGCATTATTCACAAAAGCCATGATTTAGAAACAACCTGAATATCTGTTAACAGATGAATGAATAAAGAAAATGTGGTAGGTATATCTATATCTATATCTATATCTACACACACATACCCACACTTATCCACACATAATGAAATATTACTCAGTCTTAAAAAAGAAGGAAATCCTGTCATGTGTGACAATGTGGGTTAATCTGGAATATGTTATGCTAAGTGAAATGAGGCACAGAAAGACGAATACCACATGATCTTACTTATATGTGGAATCTAACAATGTTATAAATGCACAGAGTTGAATGGTGGTTTCCAAGGGTTTGAGAGATGTTGGGTAGATGTTGGTCAAAAGATACCAAGTTTTGTTTATGCAGAATGAATAAACTCTAGAGACCTAATGTACAGCATTGTAACTGTATTAGTCTGTCACATTGCTCTGAAGAAATACCTGAGACCAGGTCATTTATAAAGAAGTTTCATTGGTTCACAGTTCCCCAGGCTGTTCAGGAAGTAGGATGCTGGCATCTGCTTGGCTTCTAGAGAGGCCTCGTAAAATTATGCTGGAAAGCAAAAAGGGGGAGTCAGCACTTCACATGGCCGGAGCAGGAGGAAGAGAGAGTGAGGGGGGATGTGCCACACACTTTTAAACCACCTGATCTTGTGAGAACTCACTGTCATGAGAACAGCACCGAGAGGATGATGCTAAACCATTCATGAGAAACCGCCTCCATGATCCAGTCACCTCCCACCAGGACTCACCTCCAACCTTGGGGATTACAGTACAGCGTGAGATTTTGTGGGGACACAGATCCAAACCGTAGCAGTAACTATATTTATTAATATTGTATTACATACGTGAAATTAGCTAAGAGAGTAGATCTTAAATGTTTTTAGCACACATACACACACACACGATTATGTTAATTAGATGTTTACATAATTAACATATGGGTATGTTAATTAGATTGGTTTTAGAAGTCATTTCACAACGTATATATATATTAAAACATTACATTTTTACATTGTAGATATATAAAATTTTTGTCAATTATCCTTCAGTAAAGTTCAGAAAATGTTTTAAATCACAAAATAATCTACTTTGGTTATTCAAGTTTTTTGATATTATATGTATTGCTACAGTGAACCTCTTTTTATATATATATATCTTTATTTCCCCAGGAAATATTGCTAGAAGTTGAATGCCTTGGTGAGGTATTATGGTGTGAACATTTACACAGTACATATTCTATTGTCAGGCTGTTACTTAGAGAGATTTTTATTTTCATTCCTACCTGCAGTGTATGAAATGTGATCATCAGTTACTTCCACCAGCCTCCTTTACCCTACTCTATACAGTGCTAAGCGTTACAATTTACAAATATTTTTGCCAATTTGATGGGTGAAAATATGCTGTTATTTTAAATTTCATTTCTTTATTAATGAGGTTGAACATTTTTTATTTTTGTTGGCCACTGTTTACTTCTTTCTGTTATTCATTGGCTGATCGTATTTTGCTCATTTTTCTGTTGAGGTGTTAGTGTTTTTCTTAACATTTACTTTATCCAACCCTTCTGCCCACTTCCCAGGTATTTTCTTATACCCAATTTTCAGTTTTGTACTTAGATTTTTAATATTTATTTTAGGTGAAACATCTTTCCATTTAAGTCTTAACTGTAATACTTAAATTAAATAACAATATATGAAATTATTTAACTGCGTTTATGCTTACTGCTAGCCTTTTTGTACTGTGATTTAAAAAAAAATTCTTGATTGTTCTCTTGGTCAGCCAAAATGTAATTTCTAATAATATTCATGAAGACTAATGGCAGGGAAGTGGTCGTGGCATATTCTTTGAGTCTTTGCATTATGGAAGAGTGACTTCCTATCCTTTCATTTGTAAATATCTCCTTGATTGGCTATAGGATTATTGAGTATCAAACTTTCACCCTTAAAACTCTATAGAGCCTGGGCGCAGTGGCTCATGCCTGTAATCCCAGCACTTTGGGAGTTCGAGGTGGGTGGCTCACCTGAGGTCAGGAGTTCAAAACCAGCCTGGCCAACATAGCAAAACACCATCTCTACTGAAAATACAAAAATTAGCCAGTTGTGATGGTGCATGCCTGTAATCCCAGCTACTCAGGAGGCTGAGACAGGAGAATCACTTGAACCTGGGAGGCAGAGGTTGCAGTGAGCCAAGATTGTGCCACTGTACTCCAGCCTGGGCGATGAGCGAGACTCCATCTCAAAAAACAAACAAACAAACAAACCAAACCACCCACCACCAACAACTCTATAGATATTGTTCTGTGACCTCTGATATTTGATGTTGGGAGATGTCTGAGGCCATCTTCATATATGATTTCATTGTGGTAAGCTGTATTTTCTGTTTGGACATTTGTAGTATTTTTTAACAGAATATGTTTATGTCCTTGCTCAACCATTTTATAGTGCAGACTCTGGTCTTTTCACAACCTTGGAAAACATTATTCTAGTGTTTCTTTGATTATTCTTATATCTTTCTGTATCTTACTTTTTTTTTTTTGAGGTGGAGTCTCACTCTGTCGACCAGGCTGGAGTACAGTGGTGTGATGTCGGCTCACTGCAACCTCTGTCTCCCAGGTTCAAGCGATTTTCCTGCCTCAGCTTCCCAAGTAGTTGGGATTACAGGCGCCTGCCACCATGCCCAGCTAACTTTTTTTGTATTTTTAGTAGAGACAGGGTTTCACCATGTTGACAGGGCTGATCTCGAACTCCTGGCTGGCCTTAAGTAATCCATCTGCCTTGGGCTTCCAAAGTGCTGGTATTACTGGTGTGAGTCACCATGCCCGGCTTGTATTTTACTTTCTTTCTCTTTTTTTTTTTTTTTTGAGATGGAGTCTGGCTTTGTTGCCCAGGCTGGAGTGCAGTGGCGTGATCTCGGCTCACTGCAAGCTCTGCCTCCTGGGTTCATGCCATTCTCCTGCCTCAGCCTCCCTAGTAGCTGGGACTGTAGGCGCCTGCCACCACACCCGGCTAATTGTTTTGCATTTTTAGTAGAGACAGGGTTTCACCGTGTTTGCCAGGATGGTCTCCATCTCCTGACCTTGTGATCCACCCACCTCGGCCTCCCAAAGTGCTGGGATTACAGGCGTGAGCCACTGCGCCCGGCCCCGGCCTGTATTTTACTTTCATTCTGTGATTCCTGTTAAGTACATTTTGATCTCCAGGATCTGTTCCTCATGTCTTAGGTTTTCCATCACTCATTTCTTATATTTTCCCTGAGTTATAGGAGAATCTCTTGAGTTCACTCATCCAGCTCAGTAATTTGGTTTTTTTGCAGCATGCTTTCTGCTGTTCAGTCCCTCTATTGCCATGTTAAATGAAGAAACGGTATTAAAAAAATCAATTGCAAGTGGTTTTTCCTGATCTCATACTGTTCCAGCTTCATGTCTACTTACCTTATTTTCACAGATGCAGTGCCCTCTTGAATCAAGCGTCTTCTTGAAAAACTGAGAATTTTCTACAATTTTATCATGTCAGTTCAAGTAAACCTTTTTCAGAAAAGACAGTTTTGATCAAAGTGCCTCCATTCCTTTGAACTGTAGTAATTTTGCAGTTCTGGCAATGACTCCTTACCTCTTTATCCTCATAGAAAGTGGACTAGTACTGGCTTATATGCAAGTAGCTGAGATTGGTTCTGTGAGAGATTAGTATGGATTCCTGGCCAAATCCTTTACTTGAAGGTGGAAGAAAATGTGTCTTTACACAGCCAGATAGAGATTTTATAAATTGGAGTGTGCTTAAGCACTTGTTTTTGTCTTTATGTGGATGCTTGCAGTATGAGCAAACCATGGTAGGTTTTGGCCCACTCCTATCGTTGCTGGTTGCTCCAGTTCCTTGTTTCTGCAATGCCTGGTACTCAGAGTCGTGGCTTATAACAGCAACACATCCTGGGGTCTATGCGTATCACAGATTGTGTGCATAGAATTCTCGCTACAGTGAGTATCACAGGTTGTGTACATAGAATGCTCACTACAGAGGCAAGAGCCGTGCTCTCTGGGTGCCCCGTAAGCTTCCCTTGCCCTCCTGCTCTCTGCTTTCTGAGTTAAGAGGTGAACATTTCACTTAGGATTTGATTGGTATGTTTATCAGGCTCGCTGCTCTTTTGGAGAGAAAATCATGTGTCAGCCTTCTTTGTCCTTCTTTAATCTAATTCCACCTATACTATATTCAGCACAATCATTTGCACTTCTGGCATATTGAGCACCTTTCTCAGTGCCAGAAGAGGTTTTGATCCATTTTTATGTTCCATTGATTGACTCATTGAGAATCTAGGAATGGGACAGGGCCTGTGTCTATACTGGCATCTTGCCAGGAACCTTCCCCTCCCCCTTTCATTGGCTATCAAATTCTGAAAATGTTTTCAGCCATGGATGGCCCACATCTAGGAAAAATAAGGTCATAAATATTAAGATTGAGAGATGAGAATGGACAGGTAAGTAAGAATGAAAAGCTTCAGTGATTGTCTGAAGCTGGGAAGATTGGATTTCAGTATTGGGCTTATTTACCCCAAGAGTGCCTTTAGCGAAAGTCATGATTGTTTCTGTAAGAAATTTGGGTGAAATGGCCCTGGTAACATACGTGACAACAAACCCAAGGAAATAAGGGCTGGGGTAAATTTAGGGTGACCAACTGCCCTTTTCGTCTGCGGTCAAGGGATGCAGGACTATCGGTATTAAAACCAGGAAAGTCTTGAACATGAATTGGTCACCGTAGCGTAAATTATAGCATTGCTTCTGTGGTCTTTTATATATGAGATGAGATTTCATGCTACAGTGAATGTCCAGAGCGTCTTCACCACTGCCAGGGCACGCAGTGTCCTTTATTTTTGTATGTGTGTTGTCACATCATCTACAAACTCTTACTCCAGTTGGATCCAGTGTCAGTCAAATTTCAGCTATATTCTGAGATAGCTTTGGTAAATAGACATTCTTTAATTTTTTTTTTCTAAAAATTATTAGGAATAATCTTTTAAAGCTGGGAAGGTCTTAAGCATATCCTTTGAGATGCACAATCCATGAAACTTGAGTCACTTTTATAGACTTGGAGTTTTCAATAAATTAGAAGCTCTTAAATGAAAATTACAAGTTTCTTTTTTTAAAAGTCATAAAGGATTAGATACAGTTGGAAGCAATTTCAAAAGAACTGTTTGATTAGAGAGTTGCCAAGGATTTAAATGAAGGTGGAAGCCTCAAAGTATACCTTCTAGTGTTGTGTTTGCCATTTGGCCTGAGTCACTAGGTGACTCAGTGTTCCCCTCAGTGGAACAAAAGCACTTAACAAACATGCTCATTAAGGTGGTGATTTTTCCCCTAATTATGTCTGTGGGTCCCAGTATTAATAGCATAGGAGTAATAAGGCTTTTATTTGGGTAGATCAGACTGGCATTTATGAATTTCCTAGAAATTGTCCCAGTCTTTTATGGGAATCTAGCCGGGGGATCCCCCTTCAAACTCCACTTTTTTATTATTTTGCGTGACTCTGAAACCTCCTTTAGGCAGCATAGTCAGGATCAACCAAAACTGCTCAGGAATGTCCTCAGAGATGGCAAACGGGAAGAGAGAATGGCCACTTAGCCTTCTTCATCAGCCCTTAAAGTCACACTTCTGAGCCCGTCTTGGCTTTTGATCCTCTCTATTGTTGTGTTTATATTTGGATTTAAAACTCCAAATGTATCACTGATGTTTTCATCCTCACCTCTAATTGCATTTTGTAGTATTATTTTGCAATGTCCTAAGGTTTTGTGACTTATTCACCTTCAGTTAGTTGTTGCTGTGAAAACCCCAAGAGTTGCTCTTGAGTTTACTTTTTCCTGACTTGACTCATCTAATTCATTAGTATGTCCTATTATCTTTTCCTAGAACATTCTAAATCTGTTGTCTGCTCATCATCTCCTCCCCTGTCTCTGCCGTTCAAGTCACTGTTAACCCCTGCATGACTTACTGCAACAGCTTCCTCACTGGCCTTCTGCTTCCATTCTTGTTTCCCCTTTAGTTCTTCCTCTTTCCTATAAAGCTGCCAGAGTGGTCTGTTCAAAGTCAGATTAAATTATTGATCCTTTTGAATTTGCTACACAGACAATAATATAATCTGTGAACAAAGATACTCTAATTTTTTCCTTCTCTATCCATATACCTTTTGTTTTCTTTTCCTGTCTTAACTGTGTCAGCCAGGTCTTCCAGTATGATACTGAAAAGAAATGTTGAGAGGAGACATCCTTGTCTTATTCTTCCTCTGAGCAGAAAAGCTTCTAGTTTCACACTGCTAAGTATGATGTTCACTGCAGGTTTCCTTACATATTCTTTATATGTTGAGGAAGTTCTTCCCTATTTCTAGTTTACTGAGATTTTTTTTTTTTTTATCATGAATGGGTATCACATTTTGTCAAATGGTTTTTCTATACCTATTGGTATGATCATATTTTTTTTTCTTTGTAGCTTGTTGGTGTGATAGATTACATTAGTTGATTTTTGAATGTTGAATCAGTTTTTTATACCTGGGAGAAATCTCACTTGGTCGTGGTGTATAATTCTTTTTATACATTGTTGAATTCAATTTGCTTATATTTTGATGTAGATTTTTGCTTCTATGCTTGTGAGATAATATTGGTCTTTAGTTTTCCTTTTTGTAATGTCTGTCTGGGCGATGCTGACCCCATAGAATGAGTTTGGAAGTATTCCCTGTGTTACCTTCTCATAAAGATTGTTAAGAAGTAGTATAATTTCTTCCTTAAATGTTTGGTAGAACTCAACAGTGAACATATTTGGGCCTGGTGCTTTGGAAACATGTTAATTATTGATTCAGTTTCTTTAATAGAGATAGGCCTATTCATATTACTCATTTTTTCTTGTATGAGTTTCGGCAGATTTTATTTCTCAAAGAATTGTGCATTTTGTATAGGTTATCAGATTTTGGGGGTAAATAACTGTTCATATCATTTTAAAATTATCCTTTTAATGTCCATGGGATCTGTAGTGATGTCACCTCTTTCATTTCTGACATTAGTAATATGTTTCTTGTCTCTTTTTTTCTTAGTCTGGCTAGAGGCTTATCAATTTTATTGATCTTTTAAAAGAACCAGCTTTTGCTTTCATTAGCTTTCCTTATTTTCTGTTTTTTATTTCATTGAGGTACATTAACTTTTATTGTTTCTTTTCTTCTGCTTACTTTGGAGTAATTTGTTCTTTTTTTAATTTCACAAAGTAGAAGCTTAGCCTATTGATTTTAGATCTTTCTTCTAGCATAAGCAGAATGCTATATTAATGCTATACATTTGTGGCATTTAATGCTATAAATTTTCCTTTAAGCAGTGCTGATGTTGCTTCCAACAAATTTTGATAAGTTGTATTTTCACTTCATTTAGTTCATTTTTCTTAAGATTTTTTTTGACCTATACATTATTAGAAGTATATTGTTCTATCTCCAAGTATTTGGGGATTTTCCAGCTATCTTTCTGTTATTGTTTTCTAGTTTAATTCCATTCTGGCCTGAGGTCAGACATTGTGTGATTTTCATTCTTTTAAATTTGGTAATACGTGTTTTATGACCCAGAATGTGGTCTGCTTTGGGGAATGCTCCATGTAAGCTTGATACTAGTGTGTATTCTGCTGTTGTTGAATGAAATAGCCTATGTAGGTCAGTTATATTCAATTGACTGATGGTATTGTTGAGTTCAACTATGTCCTTAATGATTTTCTGCCTGCTGTATCTGTCCTTTTCTGATAGAGGGATGCTGACGTCTCCAGTTATAGTAGTGGATTTGTCTGTTTTTCCTTGCAGTTCTGTCAGGTTTTGCCCTATACATTGTGATGCTCTATTATTAGGTGCATACATGTTAATGACTGTTACATCTTCTGGGAGAATTTACCCCTTTATCATTATGTACTACCCTTTTTTCTCTGTGATAATATATTTTTGCTCTGAAATCTGCTTTGTCTGAAATTAATATAGGCACTCCAGCTTTCTTTAGATTAATGTTAGCATAGTGTATCTGTCTTCTTCATTTCTTTAAGTTTAATCTGTGTGTATCTTTATATTTGAATTGAGTTTCTTGTAGACAACATATGCCTTGTTTTTTATCCATTCTGATAATCTCTTGTTTTTTAATGTGTGTATTTAGACCACTGGCATTTAAAGTGATTATTGATACACTTGGATTAATATCTACCATATTTGTTAAGTTTTCTATATTTTGCCTTGTTTTTCCCGTTTTTGCCTTCCACTCTTTTTCTGCTTTTGTAGTTTTGAGTATTCCATGATTTCATTGCATCTCCTTTCTTAGCATATCAATTACATATTTTTTTTTTTTTTTAAGTAGTGACCTAGAGGTTGCAGTATACATTTACAACAGTTCCAAGTCCACTTTCAAATAACACTATACTGTTTCACAGTGCAAGTACAGTAAAATAAAATATTCCTAATTTTTTTCTCTCATCTCTAATACTTATTGCTATCATTAATTTAAGTTACAAATAAGCATACATAGGCACATATATATATATATGGCATACATAATTGAACACATTGTTGTTATTATTGTGAATAAATTGTTTTCTATCAATTAAAGGTAAGAAAAAGAATGGTTTTTATTTTGCCTTCACTTATTCCATCTCAAAGTCTCTTCCTTTCTTTATGTAGATCTGAGTTTCTGACCTATATCATTTTCCTTCTGACAAATTTCTTGCAATACAAGTCTACTAGCAACAAATTCCCTGAATATTTATTTGTCTGAAACATTTAAAAAGAATCTTTTCTTTCTTTCTTTTTGTTTTTTTGAGACAGGGTCTCACTCTGTCTCCCAGGCTGGAATGCAGTGGCGCAATCTCGGCTCACCGCAACCTCCACCTCCCGGGTTCAAGCGATTTTCCTGCTTCAGCTTCCCGAGTAGCTGGGATTACAGGTGTGTGCCACTGCGCCCACCTGATTTTTGTATTTTTAGTAGAGAAGGGGTTTTACCATATTGGTCAGGCTGGTCTTGAACTCCTGACCTCAAGTGATCCACCTGCCTTGGCCTCCCAAAGTGCTTGAATTACAGGCACGAGCCACCACACCTGGTCTGTTTCTCCTTTACTTTTGAAGGATAGTTTTGTAGGATCCACAATTCTAGGTTGCTGGTTTTTTTCCTCTCAACACCTTAAGTATTTCACTTCACTTTTATATTGCTTGCCTGGTTTCTGAAGAAATGTCAGATTTTTTTTTTTTTTTGCTCCTTTATAGATAAGCTGTTTTTTCCTTCTGGCTTTTTTCAAAATTCTTTATCTTTGACTTTCTGCAGTTTGAATATAATATGCCTAGGTGTAGGTTTTTTTTTTCCTGAGCTTTCTGAGTCTCTAGTTTGGTGTCTAACATTAATTTAAGAACATTCTTAGTTATTATTGCTTCTAATTTTCTTCTGTTCCTTTCCCTCTTTCTTCTCCTTCTGTTATTCCTGTTATACATATCTTACATCTTTTGTAGTTGTCCCATACTTCTGTTTGTTTTTTCTTTTGTTTTTCAGTCTTTTTTCTCTTTGCTTTTCAGTTTTGGAAGTTTCTCTTAATATATCCTCATGCTCAGAGATGTTTCATCTACCTTGCCCAGTTCTCTAATGAGCCCACTAACGGCATTCTTCATTTCTGTTACAGTGTTATTGATTTCCAGCATTGTGTTTTTGATTCTTTCTTAGAATTTCCATCCCTCTGCTTACATTCCCCATCAGTTCTTGCATGTTGTCTACGTTGTCCTTTACAGTCCTTAGAATAGTAATCGTAGTTTAAAAAACATTTCTGATAATTAATTTCTGCCATTTCTGACTCTGGTTCTGATTTTTGCTCAGTTTTTTCAAACTTTCTTTCTTTTTTTTTTTTTGCCATTTAGAAGGCCTTGTACTTTTTGCTTGATAGGCAGATGAGATATACTGGATAAAAGGAACTGAAGTAATAATGCAGCGGTAAGGTATGTTGGGAGGGGAAGCATTCTATAATCTTATGATTAAGTCTCAGTCCTTTAGTAAGTCTATGCCTGTGAATTGTGAACCTCACAAATGCTTCTCATTTTCTTTTTTCTCACTCTTAGTTGCGATAGGATGCCTAGCAGGGGCTAGGAGTTGTAGGTGGCATTGAGGTATGTTCATGCCACTACACTCCAGCCTGGATGACAAGTGAGACCCTGTCTCCTGAGAAAATAAATAAATAAATAAATAAATAAATAAATAAATAAATAAAGTGGCTATTTTTTCCCTTCCTTCTGCCAGAAGCATGAGAAGATGTTTTTGGATCTTCACTGTGAGAACCTGTTAGAGCTTTTGGAGATAAAACTCACAAAAGTCTGGGAGTTCCCTAAGACTGAGCTCCCCTGGACTTTTTAACTCTCAGTCCTGTCTACATTTAATCTCCAGCAATTCAGTAGTTACAGTTACGGTTTTTCTACCCTGGTACTGGTTCCCATGCATGTTGCTGCTTCTTGTTTTTTACTCTGATAAATTGTCATTCTCTATTTCCAGTCTGTCTCTCCAGAGTGAGGAATGACAAAATTACATGTCATTGAGAGCCATGCTCTTGGTTTTATAATATCTTTACGTCTTTGACTTACCACAATGTAACTTTGAATGTTGTACCACTTTTCGTGCCATCCTCCTGTCTTTTGTGCTTTTTCATGTGTTTTATGTCTGCATATGTTATAAACCTCACAATACATTGTTATTATTTTGGATTTAAACAGGCATTTATTCTTTCCTGATATTTTTTACTTATGTTACTTTTTATTCCTTTGAGCAGATCTAAATTCCTTCTGATATTATTTTTCTTTTGCCTGTAGAATTTCATAACAATTCTTATAGTGTAAATATACTGAATATAAATTGTTTTAGTTTCTTTCTGAAAAGTCTTTATTTCACTTTTATTTTGGAAAGGGTGTTCACTATGTATAGAATAGTAGATTGACAGTTTTTTCCTTTAGTATTTTGTCACCTAGTTGTCTTCTGAGTTTTATAGCTTCTGATGAGAAGTCTGCTGTCATTCTAATCTTTGCCCCTCTGTATTTAATGTCTCTTTTACTGACCGCCTTTAACATTTCCACTTTATAACTAATTTTAAGACATTTCATTATGACATGCTTTAGTTTAGTCTTATATCATTTTTTTGGCTTAGAATTCATTGAGCTTATTGGATCTCTGGGTTTATAGTTTTCATGAAGTTTGGTGAATTTTGGCCATTGTTTCTATAAAAATGTGTATGTATTTGTCACTCTTCCTTCCCTAGAATTCAAATTAAATTTTCATTAAATGGCTTAATATTGTCCTGGAGGTCACTTACGCTCTTTCATATTTTTGTAGTCTTTTTTCTTTAGCCACTTTGTTTTGCATAGTTTTTATTTTTTATGTGTTCTAGTTCACTGACCTTTTCTTCTGCAGTTTCAAATTGCTGTTCATCTCATTCAGTGTGAGTTTTGTTTCAGATACTACATGTTTAACCTTTAGAAGCTTCACTTATATATATCTGAAAGGGCAGACATGTACATTTAGAAGAAAAGAGAGATGTGACTATCTCGCATATTGTGTGTGTGTGTGTGTATCTTTCATTTCTCTGTTACTTTTTGAATGGATGTTGGATATTGCACATAGTATTTGTTGGGTGCCTGATTTTGTTATATACTTTTACATACTTTGGCTTTTGCTCTAATGAATAATTAAATTACTAAGAAGAAGTTAGATCTTTTTTTTTTTTTTTTTTTTAGTTTTGAGATGGAGTTTCACTCTTGTCTCCCAGGCTGCAGTGCAATGGCACGATCTCGGCTCACTGCAACCTCTGCCTTCTGTGTTCAAGCGATTCTCCTGCCTCAGCCTCCCGAGTAGCTGGGATTACAAGCACCTCCCACCATGCCCAGTGAATTTTTGTATTTTTAGTAGAGACAGGGTTTCACCACGTTGGCCAGGCTGGTCTCGCACTCCTGACCTCAGGTAATCCACTCACCTCGGCCTCCGGAAGTACTGAGATTACAGGCATGAGCCACTGTGCCTGGCCAGAAGTTGGATCCTTTCGAGGCTTAGTTTTAAGCCTTGCGAGGTGGTACTAGAGCAACATTTAACCTAGGACTCATTTAGCCCTACTTCCGCAGTGATGCTTTCCTAAGGATTTTCTAGTATCTCGTAGTGAGAGCCATTTTAGCTGCTGGGATCATAAAATACTCCTAGCTGTGTGTGAGATCTGAAATTGGTTCCACCTGCTGCATTCTGGTACTTCTTTTTATGGCCCTTGGGAAGTTTTTATTCATACATGCACAGGTCAGTGCTCTTCCAAATACTTAAGGGAACCCTTCTGCAATCTCTGTTTGCTCTCTCTCTGTATATCTGTTTCTGTTTCAGCATTCTGCCTTTCAAGGCCCTATGGCCTTGGCCTCCCTATACTCCAATCTTTGTCTTCTCAACTTGGCAAGAAAGAAACAGAGACTGGGTTTTGACTTCCTCTTCTTTATTCTGTGGCATTGAAACTGTTTCCATGGAGAAAGTTAGGGCAATTGTAGGCATCTCTCACCTATTTTGTTTCTCTTCTCCATGGGATTATATCTTGCTGAAACCTTTGATTCATATTTTTGGCTTGTTTTGTAGTTGTTTAAGGCAGAAGGGTAAATCTTGTCACTGTTACTTCACAAATTCCTAAGTGGAAATCCTGCCTTAATATTTTGCATTTCCTTTCTGTGTTTAGAGATGATATTGTAGGTTGTTTTTGCTGACACATAAGGGGCCTGGTGGCATTTGCCTCTTAGTTTAAGTCATTATCATTTCTGGTATCTTGATTAAAATCTTGTATTGCCTGTATAGGATATCATTGCTAGAAACATTACAACTCTCTGTTTTTTGTAGTAGAGGAAGTCATGTCCTAAGCAGAGGTTGTATAGATTTTGCCTGACTTGTGGTATCATTTCTCAGGATCTGCAACGACTTGGTCATTGGTTTTTCTCCCACTGCTTGTGGTTTTAGGAATATTCTTCAACTGATGAATTCACCACCTACTTCATTCTTGGGTTGTGAATCCCTAGACTTGAATTCTGTTCTAAGAGCCAAACATGCAACATGCTGAATTGGTTAGTTTGTTGCCTGGAAAATTGTTAGGGCAAAATTGATACTTTGATTACAGAAGGAAAGAGGCAGATTTTTCAGATGAAAGGTGTTCAACTCCAAATTCTGGTTTATTCTAAAGAGTAGAAGTAGATGTGTCATGAGAAAGTGAAAGAAGCTCAATCCATACATAGTGAATTTTATAGTGGGTGGGCATTATAGGACCACAAATAAGCAGAGTGACCCTATATCTTGTTTGCTGAGGGCAGTCCTGGTTTATACCTGTTGTTCTGGAATAATTGTAAATAGCACCCCCTTTCACTCTTCAAAATGTCATACTTTGTATGATAGAATATATACATATTTAATTATAGACATATGATTATATATCTACTTACACTTACATATACTTGTGTATGTATAAGTATATATAAGTATATCATATTTATTATATACTTATATTTGTATTATTACACTTGTTATATATCTACATATGTAATCTCTACTTATAAGTAGATACATATATAATGGAACATATATATACACATATATATAGTCACCTACTTATAAGGGATTGATTAAAGAATACAAGGTAAGTGTTGATTCCTTGGTTATTGTCATTTCTTGAAAGATGGATTTACTGTTTACTTTGTGTTTTAGTTAAGTAATATACAGTGTATACTGACTAATAAATATGGTTTTATAAATTTCTGGTGTTTTTCCTGTAGATGATCTCAATGCCACCCACCAACACTGCGTTTTGGCTGGTTCACAACCTCGGTTTAGTTCCACCCACCGAGTGGCAGAGGTAAGTGTAAATAAAAATGTGATTCACACCTAATTGGATGTGACAGAAGTGGTTGAATGAGCAATTTATCATAGAGCTTTGGAAGAGTATTTGATGGGAAAATTGCTTCCATCTAACTTGACTTGCGTCTGTTTACTTGCTTTTTGAGCTTTGGATTGTGTTGGATACAGTTTTAGAAAGTGTATGCATGGCATGGGATAAGTGTATTTTGCTTCTTGGAATTATGTTTCTTGGAGAAGGAAAATGCCATTGACAAGTGTTTATAGTTAGAGGTTTATTTAGAGGGTTGTATCTGTCAAGGTCAAGGGCAAGAGATGACCGGAGGAATTGGGGCAGATTTTTGTGCTTGTGCATGTGTTAGCTGTGGCTGGGTTTGGATGTTGAGAATTTTCATTTTCCTTAACTTTTTGGTTGGACTTCTGGGCATGTGAATGTAAATTAAAGAGAAAGTTACAGCGTTGCCAAGGAGTTTCTGAGCTCCCAGATGTGTTCATAACCCAGACTTTATTGCTAAATTCTGCCAACACTTGCAATGGCCGATGGTTAGCTGTTCAGACTAGCTCAGAATGGAAAACTAAGAAATGAGAAAAACTCATATTAGTCATGTTGGGGTCCCATGTACTCAGTTAAGAGGGGTTCCAGAGAGCAAGGCATGAAAGGGATTACAAGTGACCTTCTACCTAGGCTTGCTATGCATGTTTTGCTTTATAGCTTGACCTTTTATGGAACTACAGGGGACAAGTGTGAGAAAATTGGGCAGAAGTGGTACAGGAAGGTGGGAGGTATAAGTGCATGGTGTTCCAGTGGCAGTACTGCCTGAGTCTATATGGCAGTGTTGTGTCTTGGTCATTAAGTAGCTTTACCAGTGGACCGATCATATTGCTGTGTGGCAAAGAGAGAATGAATGAATATTTAAACCAAGATGCCAGCCAGCCCATCCAGCACCCCTTTCTTCCTTTCTCCCCTTTCTTCTCTTTTCCATTCACTCATTCATTTAAATATTTGAGTGCCTGTTATGTGTCCAAAACTGTAGGCCTGGGAGATAGAGCCATCAAGATGGCCATCATGCCCACCACCTTTGTGAACTTTTGTTTGGGGGGACAAATTTTAAACAAACACAGAAATAATTGTCTTAGAGACCTAAAAGGAGTTCTTTTAGAAAAGAGGGAAGGGAGGGAGGAAGGTAGGTAAGGCCGAACAGAGGAAGGAAAGAAGGGAGGGAGGGAAGAGCTAGTATTTATAGAACATCTAATATGTGCCTTGTGTTGTATGGAAGGATTTCATTTCCCCAGTTATAGGCATCTGTCTTTCTAGCTATAACCCTCCCAAGAATCCCTTTCTTGTGGATCACTTGAGTATATGGCTACTTAAATGCGCCCTTCAATGTCTTTCCTAATCTTAGCCGGAAGAGTAGACAGTCTCGTTAGTGCTGGGTTCAAAGGGCTGTACAAAACGATAAATAAAAAGCTTGGGAAATATGTTCATGGGGACAATAATCATACCTAATTCATAGTGTTCTTATGAGGATTAAATTAGGTAATACATGTAAGTCTTTTTAGAACAGAGACTGGTATACATTCAAAGAAGTTCGCCACTACTACTATTATTAAATTACTTCTACTGCTACTACTGTCTTTTCATTTTATTCTGATGAAAAACTAATAGGAGATAGGAACAACTAAAGCTCACTGTGTGGAAGGTGATTCTGTTTTCATTTGTACACTAGAGTATACATAATAAAGCAAGAGAGATTAAATCATCAGCAAGTTTTGATTGCAGGAATTACAATTCAGAAGGGATTTCAGTTTGTTCATTCTTCAAACTTTTATTGAACTTTATAGTATTCAAGTTATTATTGTAGGGACTTGTGAACGGGAATGGTCATGTTCAGTGTCTTCAAGATGCTTATAGTCTAAAGAGTATGCACAGCGCAGAGTAGAAAGTAGCAGATAGCCCGGCTAATTTTTGTATTTTTAGTGGAGATGGGGTTTTGCCATATTGGCCAGGCTGATCTTGAACTCCTGACCTCATTTGATCCACCCACCTCGGCCTCCCAAAGTGCTGAGATTACAGACGTGAACCAGTGCGCCCAGCCTAGATTTTAGTTTTTGATAATTGTGTCAGAATGTTCTTGGGATTCAATACAGAATGTCTTCTTAAAGAAATTTAAATTTCATGCATAATTATATTTTGAATAGGTAGTTAATGCAAATGGTTCAAAATAAAAACAAATACCTAAGGGTATACAGTTAAAGTCTCTTTCTCCTTAGGCCAACCAGTCCCTGTCCCCAGAGGCAACCAGTTTTAAAAGGTTCTTGTTACTCTTTTGGTAATATTTAATATATAAGTAAAAATGTATGTAATTTCAAAAACATTTTTAAATATTTTTAATATAAAAATACATGGTTCTGTAGTTTTGTTTCAGAAAACTTTGGTAGTAATTACTCATTAATATATAGTTCTTATCTTGGAGTAGGTAATGGCTTTTTAGATACGACATCGAAAGCATAAACAACTAAAGAAAAAAACAGATAAATTGGACTTCATCAAAGTTAAAAACCTTTTCTGCTTCAAAGGGAAACCATAAATAAAGTGCAGAGGATCCATGGAATGGGAGAAAATATCTGTGAATCATTTATCTCATGAAGCACTTGTATCTCAAATATTCAAAGAATTCTTACAACTCAATAATTCAAGAGAGAAATGATCCAATTTAAAATGGCAAAGGTACTGAATTAACATGTCACAGCCTGGGTGCAGTGGCTCCTGCCTGTAATCCCAGGACTTTAAGAGGCCGAGGTGAGCAGATCACTTGAGGCCAGGAGTTTAAGACCAGTCTGGCCAACATGGTAAAACCTCGTCTTCACTAGAAATTCAAAAATTAGCCAGATGTGGTGCCACATGCCTGTAATCCCAGCTATTCAGCAGGCTGAGGCAGGAGAATCACTTAAGCCTGAGAGGTGGAGGTTGCAGTGAGGTGAGATTGCGCCACTGCACTCCAGCCTGGGCAATAGAGCAAGACTCCATCTCACACACACACAAAAAAAGACGGTATACAAATGGCCAACAGACAAATGAAAAATGCTGAACATCATTAGTCATAGGGAAATACAAATCAAAACCATGATGGGATAACATTTCACACCCACTAGAATAGCCAGAATAAAAAAGATAATGACAAGTGTTGGTGACGACCTGCAGGAAGTGGCACCCGCGTGCACTGCCGGAGGGAATGGATAGTGGTGCGGTTACTTTGGGAAACAGTCTGGCACGTCTTCAGAAGGTTAAATCCAAAGATACCCTGTGACATAGCAATTCCATGCCTAGGTAGATACCCAAGAGTGATGGAAACTTCTACAGGAATATTCATAATCAGAAAAAAGTGGAAACAACCCAAAGATTCATCACTTAATGAATGGATAAATAAAACGTGGCGTATCCATGCAGTTGAATATTATTGGGCATTCAAATAGAATACAGTAATGATGCATGTTACAACATGAGTGACTCTTGAAAACATATGAAATGGAAGCAACCGGTCACAAAAGATATATATTATATGATTTCCTTTATATGAAGTGTCTAGAATAAGCCTCTCCATGGACGTAGAAAGTAGATTAGTGGTTGCCTAGGGTTGGAAATGTTGGTGGAAATCAGGCGGGGTTGGGAGTGACTGCTAAACGGTACAGGGTTTCTTTTTGGGGTGATGAAAATGCTCTAAAATTAATTGCAGTGATATTTGTATAACTCTGTGAATATATGAAACAACATTTCATTATATGCTTTAAATGGTTTAATTTTATGATATGTGAATTATAGCTTAATAAAGCTGTTACCAAAAAAAAAAAAAAAAAAAAAAAAAAAACCTATCTCAGACTAGGCCTGATTATAGGTTATTTAAATAAAACAAAACACTATATATCCAGAAAAAAATTATTCCACACACTCTCTCTCTCTCTTTTTGTTTTCTGCAACCATAATTCATTAAACTAGTTTTCCTATTGTTGAGAAATTTAGGTTGTTTCCAATCTTGCATGAAAATGCAATTAATAACCTATGTAGCTCACTACTTGGGAAAGTAAAGGTGCATGTAGGAAAACTTTCTAGATGGAAGTCATTTTAAAAAGATGTTGTAGGCTGGGTGCGATGGCTCATAACTGTGATCCCAGCATTTTGGGAGGCTGAGGTGGGCGGATCACTTGAGGTCACGAGTTCGAGACCAGCCTGGTCAACATGGTAAAACCCTGTCTCTACTGAAAATACAACAATTAGCCAGGCGTGGTGGTGCACGCCTTTAATCCCAGCTACTTGGGAGGTTGAGGCAGGAGAATTGCTTGAGCCTAGGAGGCAGAGATTGCAGTGAGCCAAGATCACGCCATGCTACTGTACTTCGGTCTGGGCCAGAGAGTGAGACCCCGTCTCAAAAAGAAAGATGTTGTAGAGGTTGCTGTGGGACAAAAATGAGTGGTCATTCACCTTTATTCTTTGTGGGGTTTTCTTGGCAGGAAATTGGAGTTGTCTGCCCTTATGCACCCAGCACTCTGGGATCTTCATATTAAAATACGTATTAGTCAAACTTCTGTTTCTTGGCACAGAAACTTTGTTTTTCCCAGGCTTGTCGATGTTGCATTGGATAAAATGGTAGTAAATGTGCAAGGAAATTTTATATCAGAGGATTAGCCTTCAAGGTTATTTACAAGGACTCAGTTGAAATTACAAATAATAAAACCAAAGTATTTTAGGGATACATTTTCCTTATTGGGATTGAAGGGTATTTATAGCTGACTTTTTATTATTCTAGGAAATCACTTCAATATCAAAACAAGCAGATGCACTGCCTATGTACATTGACCTCTTTTCCAACATATGATCCTTTATAAAAAGGAGTTTGTCCATTTGACCTCTGTTTTGCTCCCACGAACTCAGAGAGGGATGAACTAGTTATCTCTGTCCTTGCTGAGGCCCAGGTACTAAGTTTGTGGCTTTGAATGTGCCTTGAGGGCATAAGCCAAATATTCTCCATTATTTGAAGAATCTATTCTGCCAAAAACTGCCACTGCCTAATGTATGCTTTTTGCAGAAAAGGGAAATGAGTTCTTTGCCTTGTGATTATAACTTCATTTTTCCCCTCGGTTATTACGGAACCATTTAGTGTGCTTTTGAACCAGTTCAGCAGCCTGTTTACCTTTCTTTCCTATCGTTAGTCTCAGGGCATTTGAGATAAAAAGTCAGTGTCCTTGACTTCTTGGTTAACCAGTTATTCATCCAATAATTATTTATTAAATTTCTTCTAGTTTTCGGACTCAGTTCTAGATGTTGTAGTATATATAGAAAATGTATTTAACATATATAAATAGGGCATTAGCCTCAGGGACCCAAATGTTTAGTTAGAGATATGAGGCCCACATAAAAGAAAACCAGCAAACCAAGTGGCCCACGTGAGGCCAAACTGGCAGCAGAGAGCCCAGTGGAACAGGCCACTCTAGTAATTCTTGAGTTAAGGAGTACAGGCCGGGCACAGTGACTCATGCCTGTAATCCCAGCACTTTTGGAGGCTGAAGTGGGAGGACTGCCCTGAACCCAGGAGTTTGAGACCAGCTTGGATAATATAGCAAGATCCTGTCTCTCTCTACAACATAAAAATTTAGAAAAATTAGCTGGGTAGAGTGGTGCCTGCCTGTGGTACCAGCTATTTGGGAAGGTGAAGTGGGAGGACTGCATGAGCCCTGGAGGTTGAAGCTACAGTGAAACATTACACCACTATACTCCAGCCTGGGTGACACAGCAAGACCCTATCTCAAAATTTAAATTAAAAAAAAAAAAAAATGGAGTATAGACTGAGCCATGGGGTCAACAGGTGAATTCACAGCCAGGGACAAATATGAACAATCCTAGGAAGGGCGGCATAGTAAACTTAGATTTTGCCCATAATTGTAATTGCTGGTTCTGTCTCAACAGTGCTCAACAGGAACCTTGGATTATATTTTACAACGCTGTCAGTTGGCTCTGCAGAATGTCCGTGACGATGTGGACAATGGTGATGTCTCTTTGAAATCCTTTGAGCCTGCAGTTTTGAAACAAGGAGAAGAAATTCATAATGAGGTAAGGATTTTTTTTTTTTTTTGAGACAGAGTCTCGGTCCGTCACCCAGGCTGGAGTTCAGCGGCATGATCTCGGCTCACTATAACCTCCACCTCCCAGGTTCAAGTAATCCTCCTGCCTCAACCTCCTGAATAGGTGGGACTGCAGGTGCACGCACCACCACCCCTGGCTGATTTTTATATTTTTAGTAGAGACGAGGTTTCACCATGTTGGCCAGCCTGGTCTCGAACTCCTGACCTCAAGTGATCTGCCCACCTTGGCCTCCCAAAGTGCTGGGATTACAGTCGTAAGCCACCGTGCCTGGCAGGACTTTCAAGAATTGTGAAAGATCTGAGATTCTACCCTACCTGCAAGCTAACAAGTTAATCTGCCACAGTTTCATATTGGTATAAGACGTGAGACTCTTAGGTCAGAGATGGAGGACAGGTTATTACTTACATCAATAGCAGTCACCAGAGTGTCAGTATTTTTGTGTTAGTTCACAAACTTATTTTGTTCAGGCTGCAGTAACAAAATAGCATAAACCAGGTTGCTTGTAAACGACAGAAATTTATCCTCACTGTTCTGGAGGGTGGCAAGTTCAAGATCAGGTGGCATCAAGTTCAAGGTCTGGTGTCTGGTGAGGACTCGTTTCGTGATTCATAGATGGTACCCTCTCACTTTCCTTACATGGTGCAACGGCCAGGCGAGCTCCCTGTGGTCTCTTTCATAAGGCTACTCAACTCTTTTATGAAAGCCTTCATGATCTCTCACCTCTGAAAAGCCCCACCTCTTAATGCCATCGCCTCGGCTGTTAGAATTTCAACAGAAGAATTTTGGAGGGACATGGCCGGGCATGGTGGCTCACGCATATAATCCCAGCATTTTGGAAGGCTGAGGCAGGCAGATCACAAGGTCGAGACCATCCTGGCTAACACAGTGAAACCCCGTCTCTACTAAAAAAATAATAATAATAATAATACAAAAATTAGTCAGGCGTGGTGGCGGGTGCCTGTAGTCCCAGCTACTCAGGAGGCTGAGGCAGGAGAATGGTGTGAACCCAGGAGGCGGAGCTTGCAGTGAGCCAAGATCGTGCCACTGCATCCCAGCCTGGGCAACAGAGTGAGACTCCATCCCAAAATAAATAAATAAATAAATTAATTAAATAAAAAAGAATTTTGGAGGGACGTACACATACAGAGCATAGCATTCTCCCAGTGTTTCTATAGGGCAATGCAAAGTAGGCCAGATAACATGTACACATTGAGGGGTTACATTATAGGAGAGGAACCATGAGCTATGGAAACCTAGTCTTTTTCAAAGGATAGTAAGCATGCCTGTCTTTTGCTGTAGGTCAAGACACTGTCTTTATCTTCCAAGCCTATATGCACACCTGCCCTTTTGTTCTGGAGGGAGAAACTCTCTCTATCCAGGTTGTTGCTGTATAAACATCCTTGCGATGAGAGTCCGTAACACAGGACAGTCATTGCTTCCTCACAAGACACGCAGAAGCACAAGAGACTCAGGAAGAATAGTCTCCCAGCAAAGACTGCTGGGAATTGAGGATAGGCCCTGCGAGCAAGTGTCAATGCCTTGCTTTTCATTGACGAAATCAGTTGCAATTCTGCAGTCTGTGAGACCAGCAGGTCTGGATCCCATGGGTCAAAGTTTCACAAACTCTACTTTTCCCACTAATACCCTCTCAATATTTACTTTATCTTTGGACTGCATACATTGTTTAGTTACTTAATATTTTACTTTAAATCAACTCTTTTTTAACATATATAAATTTCTTTAAAAAGGAAGCTTTATATTGCTACTTTAAGTGGAAATCCAGTATCATTAGCCAAAAGAAAAAGTATCCAGAAAAATAGGTCCAATGAAAACAGAGTAATGTTATTACATTCCAGTAGATATTCTTGTCTGGAGGACGCTCTGAGCCTCAAGTTTCCTTTCTTCGTGTTAAGAAGGGAGATTAGTGGTAATGGTTGCACAGCTTCATACATTTTCTAATAATCATTGGAGTCTGCACTTACAATGTGTGAATTTTATGGCTGGTAAATTATACCTCAAAAAAAAAAACCATTGAAAAAAAGGAGACACTAAAATGTGGTAGAGAACTGAAGTTCATTCACCTATCTGAGACTTTCTTTTTGATATAATAAGAAGGATTGATGAAGAATTTGAAGTTAAAAAATGTTCTCATGCATCCTTTCTATAATTAATTGCTGAGCATGTGCCAGACACTCTTCTAGGTGCTTTAGAATATATTGGTAAATAAAATAGACATTCTAGTACAGGGAGATGATGGTAAGTAATAAACATAATACATTGGTAAATCATACAGTATGTTAGAAGTTGCTAAGTGCTACAGAAAAAAAAACTGAGCAAGATGATGGAAACTGAGAGAACTAGAGAGCCTCCCTGTTGAAAAGATGTCATTTGAGCAGAGAATTGAAGGACATGAGAGACAGCCATGTGGGTATCTGGGGAATTGCCTTTTGGGCAGAAGGAACAGCCACTGCAAAGGCTGTGTGGTGGGGGAGTGTCTGGAGTCCATGGAACAGTCCAGGAACAGTACTGTTTGAGTGGAGGGAGTGAGGTTGCTACTTATAGGAGAAGAGGTCACAGAGGTAGTTCCAGGAGACTGGGGAGCAGCAGATTGTATAGGTCCTTGGAGGCCCTTGTAAGGACAAGGCCTTTCCTTTTTACTCTGCAGGAAACGGGGGCCCATTGAAGAGTTTTGAGCAAAGGAGAAATAATGTCATCTCCTATAGTGACATAATATCTTTTTAATGTCTTTATAAGTTATTTAATATTTTGTGAACTGCTCCACACTTTGTGAAACATTGTCATAATCTCCAGAGCCATAGGGGAAGCTGTTCTGCCTTTCAGGGGACTGGTAACCACTTCTAATGCTGAGCTCAGGTCTGACTTGCTTCCCTTCATTGTGCCTGATGGGTGTTCTACTTTCTGTCTTATTAGTAGTCCCTGCTGGAGGCGTTGCTGATAGCCAGAACTTCAGGAAGGAAGACATTTATGGGCCTGATGACCTCACTGAATTAGACTGGAGAGCAAAGTTATGTCTTTCTGCATATTTACATTATAGAAATTCTAATCTTGAAATGTAGTTATTTCCTTCTCAAAAAATCTCATGGGCTGGGTGCGGTGGCTCACGCCTGTAATCCCAGCACTTTGGGAGGCCAAGGCGGGCGGATCACAAGGTCAGGAGATCGAGACCATCCTGGCTAACACTGTGAAACCCTGTCTCTACTGAAGATACAAAAAAATTAGCCGGGTGTGGTGGCGGGCACCTGTAGTCCCAGCTACTCAGGAGGCTGAGGCAGGAGAATGGTGTGAACCCAGGAGGCGGAGCTTGCAGTGAGCCGAGATTGCGCCACTACACTCCAGCCTGGGCGACAGAGTGAGACTCCGTCTCAAAAAAAAATAAATAAATAAAACCTCACAATTTTCGTGTCAGACTAGCAGAATGGGTGCTTTCTTTAACGTGCATACAGGCTTTCTTATTTCCCTATCCTTTCTCATCTTTTGTGACTGTGATGTTTTGTTACCATCAATGGATGGGAGAAATCTGTAAAATCACACTGTGTATCTAACAGAATATTGTCATCTAAGTCTATCTGCTTCAGGCTGAGTGCGGTGGCTCACGCCTGTAATCCCAGCACTTTGGGAGGCCAAGGCGGTGGATCACCTGAGGTCAGGAGTTTGAGATCAGCCTGGCCAACATGGTGAAACCCTGTTTCTAGTAAAAATACAAAAAGTTAGCCAGGTGCGGTGGCGGGTATCTGTAATCCCACCTACTTGGGTGGCTGAGGCGGGAGAATCTCTTGAACCTGGGAAGCGGAAGTTGCAGTGAGCCGAGATTGTGCCATTGTACTCCAGCCTAGGCAACAAGGCCAAAACTCTGTCTCAAAAAAAAAAAAAAAAAATTTGTCTGCTTCAGAAAGTGACTGGCTGCTTTTGACCTTGTATGTTAGGCAGGTGGGGCAGAGATGTACTGTATCAGAAACCTCGGCCCCTGGGGTTGAATAGATACAGTGATCTTGAATTTAAATAGTGTGTGTGCCAGTCTTTACCATTCTCCCGATCTCTGATTCTTCAAGGTCATCTCCTTACTTTCACAATTAATTCCATATGTCAGGGCACATTGTCAGATATTGTTCTTTTGCCATACAAGTTGCATGCCTACTCTTTACTTTCTCCTATTGTTCAGTGAAAGCCCGCTCGTCCATAAGAGTTCTCCCAGTTGCTTGCTTGCTTGCTTGCCTATTTCTGCAAGGCCATGTGTCTTTGCTGGACAAATCATGGGATGAAACCCTCTATTTTACATACTGCAAGCTCTCAGTCTGTGTGGGTTGAGAAGTGGTTTGTTTTCCTTGTCTAGGATGGTTTCTAACTGAGCAGTTTTCGGAAGTTTGGGCATGTGTTTTGGAGTACCTTATTGGAGATATAGTTTTTCCAATGTAAGATGCTTAGGAAAGATTCTTGTTTAATTATAAGCAGAATTTTCTTCCATGTTATTAAATGGCCCACTTTCCTTTTTAAAGATAGTAAAATGTGGAATTCAGCCTCCTCTCTTAGTAAATGTCCCCTAGAAGAATGGAATGTTTGACGGTATTGTTTGGCTCTCATTTTCTTCCGACCAGACCTGTGGCTTCCTTATAACCACTGGAAAAGGGCCTTCATAGGGTACCTCTTTGTAGATAGAGCCTTACCATGTCTTCCTGGTCTAATGCCTTTCTCAGCAAAGTAACTTCTATCCGTTATTACAGTGAGACATTAATCCCAAGGGGCGTAGTCACACATCTCATGAGGGAACTTTATGGCTGACTTGGGACCATATCAAGAGCCTAAACAAACTCAGCAGAAGAAAAGTAGGTGACATTTACTGACCCATTGGAATGATGGAGATGATTTACAACTATATGGTGATAAAGTGGCTCAGAAATATTCTTTTGAAATCTTATTAGCTTTGCTTTCCAAGGCCTAAGTACCCAATGACTAAAGTCCAGATATGTGGGTTGATTCTATTCCTTTCTCCTCTTCTAGACTTATTTCCATTAAGTGCATGCTCAAAATCAGGGAGTTTGGTTTGTAAGTATCATGAAAACTTTGAGAGAACCCTGAGAGCTCCTACAGGTTGTCTCCCTGCTGCTGACGTCTTCAGGGATGTGTCACCCGTGGAATGTTCCTTGGCCCCAAGTCAGCATTTGCTCTCCTGACCGCTTGCCTCTTATTTCTGCTCTGTTAGCTATGAGCCTCCTTTGACGGCCTACAACTCTGGAGAAGGGAAGAATACCCAACTTCTGTCGTGGTTACCACTTCATCAGTCAGTCAATATGATTAGACATGGATGTTTGTTTGGTTTTTTAGCCCCAAAGTAATAAGGACTTGCTATATTTTGAGTCCTGACTCTGGTTTTTGTGCAGTGTCCATGCTATAGCTTTCCTTCCTAATTTCCAGAGTTTGTTAACTCAGACTCTGAATCAAGCAGGTGGAAATATTTTTTTGCCTTCTTACTTAATTTTAAGGAGAGAGTCAGCTACTTCTTTCTGTTGGCAGGGGGGAACTGGTAAAGGTGGCATTTGATTAAAATCCTGTAATAGTTTTTACCCACAACATCGAAATGAAAAAGTCAGGTCATGGAGTTGAATAGAAGGCATGCCACTGGATTTGATGTCCACAGAGATTGTATCTCATGGGCAATATTTCAACTCATGAATAAAATTCGGTTGGGAGAAGGTCTTCAGTGTTGTTGAATGTTTCTGACTGGCATTAGTGGGAAGGGGTGGGCATGAATTGACGAGGACATTAAAGCTTCTCCTGGTCAGAAAATTTGTAAGATTGTGAGATGCTTGAGGACAGGAAGTCCAAAGCCTTGTGGTCTTGTTTAGTATGCACTCTTGACATCTAGCAAATAAATGCCTGACAGAGAGTAGGCAGTAATTATTTCTGTCTTACAGATGACGTAGCTATTCTGTAGTGGTACTTACTTTTGAACTGACTCCAGAGCCCATATTCTTTTTTTCTTTTAGAGACATGGCCTCACTGTGTTGCCCAGACTGGAGTGTAGCGGCGCAATCATGGCTCACTGCAAACTCGACCTCCTGGGTTCAAGTGATCCTCCTGCCTCAGCCATCTAAGTAGCTGGGAGCACAGGCAGGTGCCGCCACAACCATCTAACTGTTTATTTGTTTGTTTTGTAGAGATGAAGTCTCACCGTGTTGCCCAGGCTAGTTTCAAACTCCTGGGCTCAAGTGATCCTCCTGCCATGGCCTCTCAAAGTGCTGGGATTATAGGCCAGAGCCCTTATTTTTAACCATGATACTATCTGTCTCAAAAGATAGTTAGGCGTCCAAGGGAAGATGAAGGCATTATTTATTAAAATAGCCAGGGCTCTGTCTTGGCTCTCTTGTCCAATAGCACAGCCCCTAGATATAGCCTTCTCCTTGCTTCCAAGTTTTAATGTACTGAAATCCAGTTTCTAGTGTACCCTGATAGACTGGATGAACTAATTACATATGATAGTCTATTTCCAGAGTCACCATGGTTGCCAAGCCTTATCCATTCTGTCCTCTTCAACGGGCATAACCAGTCCAAAGACTGGCAAATCTTTTAAAACCTTGTCAACTCTTTCTAACATAGGACTTGATGTTTTGCTAACAGGCTCTTTCCATAGTGTGAACAAATTTTATGTGAAATCCATCAAAAGGAACTCATTTTTTTCTTGAACTATGTTGTTAAACCTGTATCTTCACAGAAGTTGAAACACATTTGTATTCATTCATCTTTCAAAGTACTCAAGGTTACATCTGTTAACCACTGTGCTTAACCATCTGTTAAGCACAGATAAGTTTTAGCAACTGTTGTATTAATATTGTGTCTACATTCCTTTTTTGTTTTGTTTTGTTTTGTTTAAACAGCTTTAACTGAAATCAGTCCTACATAGCAAACAAACATTTAGTTAATGTAAGCTAAAACTTTTTCATATGACTTGGTATTCTCAGGTTACTTATTTGAGCCATTTTCACCGTTGTTAAATCTTCACAAGTTGGTTTTGTTTGCCTCATGAAAGTTCAATATGGATAAACAGAAAAAAAATTCTTTGCGGTAACAGGTGAAGATTATAATAGCTCCATGTCTACATATGGAATATGATCACCTTAGCAAAGCCAGACAACCCAGCATGAAGCTGTGGTGGCTCCACATTTTTTTTTTTTTTTTTTTGAGATGGAGTCTCGTCGCTCTGTCGCCCAGGCTGGAGTGCAGTGGCTTAATCTCGGCTCACTGCAAGCTCCACCTCCCAGGTTCATGCCATTCTCCTGCCTCAGCCTCCCGAGTAGCTGGGACTACAGGCGCCCGCCACCACACCTGGCTAATTTTTTGTAGTTTTAGTAGAGACGGGGTTTCACCATGTTAGCCAGGATGGTCTCGATCTCCTGACCTCGTGATCCACCCGTCTCGGCCTCCCAAAGTGCTGGGATTACAGGCGTGAGCCACCACGCCCGGCCGGCTCCACATTTCTTTAGCTGGCAGTGGTAAAAAGAGTATTAAGATCAGTAGCATTGTACCTTGATTTTCAAGTTGATGAATGATAGAAGAATTAGAAAATGGATAGAAAATTTTTTATATTTCCATAGGTTAACTCAGCCCATCATCCAAATATGTTGGGATTATTTTAGTTGCAAAGGGCAAAACATTCAACCTGAACCAGCTTAAATAAAAACAGTTTCAGGAATAGTTTGATCAAGGGTCAGTTGATATCAGGATGTGGTTTTTGTCTTTTCGTCTTGCAGTTACCCCCTGTGTTGGCTCCATTCTTCCCATTGCTGGCAAAATAGCTGCAGAGGCTTCTTCCTGTAGTTTCTGATAGTCTTGAGACTTCTTCTGATTGGACATATTCCTATTGCTCTCAATCCTAGTTCTGTGACTACAGAATCTAGTGGGCCGATTGGCCTAGACCTGGGTTGCATATTCCACCCCTGGCGTTGGAGTTGGATCCTCTTCAGACCACATGGGCTGTTTGGGGAAGGGGTGGGTGGGATTTGACTGGAATAGGAGGACTGCCAAGGTGGCAAACAGTTGAAGTTTACCGTAGTAGATTCATCGGAAGGAAAGTAAGTTACTTGGGTATTTCTGATCTGAAAATCTGAAATTTGAGGTGCTCCAATATTCAGAGCTTTTTGAGCATAAACATGATGCTCAAAGGAAATGTTTATTGGAGAATTTCAGATTTTGGATTTGAAATGCTTGACCAGTAAGTATATAACACAAATATTCTAAAATCAGAAATCCTTTTGGTCTCAAGCATTTCAGATAAGGGATATTCAACTTGTACTAATATGTTTGCTACTCTTCTTTTTAACCTATTGTCACCTGCCCTGAGTTGACAAGTGACAATTTGAATGGCTTTGTAGGTTTAATGTGTGCCTCCATAATTAGTTTTATATATACAGGTTAAGATTATCACCAGCTCCTCCTGGCCCATGGGTAAGTAAATTTTTTTTTTTTTTTTTTTTGAGACAGAGTCTTGCTCTGTCGCTCAGGCTGGAGTGCAGTGGCGCAATCTCGGCTCACTGCAAGCTCCGCCTCCCGGGTTCACGCCATTCTCCTGCCTCAGCCTCCCGGGTAGCTGGGACTACAGGCGCCCGCCCCTGCGCCCGGCTAATTTTTTCTATTTTTAGTAGAGACGGGGTTTCACCATGGTCTCGATCTCCTGACCTTGTGATCCGCCCACCTCGGCCTCCCAAAGTGCTGGGATTACAGGCGTGAGCCACCACGCCCGGCCCATGGGTAAGTTATTTTAATTTATTGCAATTTAAGAAACTTATAATTAATATTTCCTAATATGTATCCATGTTTTGCTTTTAATATCAGCCTTAAATAAAGACATTTAATAAAAACACATTTGGTTTATGTCTTTCCCATCAAACATAGTACAGCCTACTTTATAATTAGGATCTCAGTATTTATTGTTGATTGACTTATAGTTTCCTCACATCTGACTAATAAATGTGTTTGAAAACCCCTCTGTGGCGTGAGCTGGGTTGTGTAAGAGAATTTCAGCTTTTTAATTATTTTATTTTATTTTATTTTATTTTATTTTATTTTATTTTAACACAGAGACTCTTGCTCTGTTGCCCAGGCTGGATGGAATGCAGTGGCACAATTAGAGCTCATCACAGCCTCAAACTCCTAGGCTCAAGGAATCCTCTTGCCTCAGCCTCCCAAGCAGCCAGGACGACCAGCACACACCACTGTGCTTGGCCAATTTATTTTTAATTGTTTTTGTAGAGACAGCATCTTGCAATGTTGCCCAGGCTAGGCTCAAACTCCTGGCCTCAAGCGATCCTCATGCCTCGGCCTGCCAAACTATTGAGATTATAGGCATGAACCAACACGTCTGGCCAGACCTCAGTTTTAAGACTACTCTTTTCTTAGCATTGCAGAAATGCTCTGGAGATGCCAGCTTATATTGGGAACTGGTTAGGCTGACCTTTCTCACCTTTTCTCATCCTATGGCCGTCAAATTACCGGAGGAGAATTAAAAGACGAAGTCATTGTCCTTGATTGTCTATCACAAGGGAATTAAAACCACCATCTTCTCTTTATGGTCCACAGGTCGAGTTTGAGTGGCTGAGGCAGTTTTGGTTTCAAGGCAATCGATACAGAAAGTGCACTGACTGGTGGTGTCAACCCATGGCTCAATTGGAAGCACTGTGGAAGAAGATGGAGGGTGTGGTAAGTCCATGAGGCCTGGGACCGACCGTGTTTTGTGGACTGCTGTGTTATACAAATCCTCCACTGCCTCATTTGCATAGGCAAATGTAGATTTAATTATTCCTAATTATCAAGTTAGGTTCTTCTTGGTAAGGTGATGGGTATAGCCAGGATTTTGTCAGTACAACCTCAATTTAGTTCAATAAGCATTTATATTATTTTCTCCTCATAAGGCATGTGCTGGACATATACTAGGAAGTGGTGATAAGAGGATAACAATTTGAAAATAGTATTTAACATTTATTTGCATTTTTATATGCATCAGGTGCTACTCTGTTTTCCCAGTATTAACTTAAAAAAATTTTACAGCAATGCTAAGAGGTATAGACAGTTTTCCAGGCCTGAATGTATGGCTGTGAAAACTGAGGGACAGGGAAATGAAGGGCCTCCCCCAAGGTCACGGAGTAAGTGGCAAAGCAAAGGGGAACCCCAGGCAGGCTGGCTCCACAGCTTGTACTCTCAACCACTGTGATCCAACAGTTGAACAAGGAGAGGGGCACGAATATCACCAGGTATGACGTTAGCTAAAATGAAATCCGGTAATATATGTTAAATGTTAAAAGAAAATCACGGTTCCAGAGGAGGGAGCATTACATTGAGACCACTTGAGCTGGCTGGGATGGTGGTGAAATGGCAGATGTGGTTTTTGGCGCCCTTGAATGCTGAGGAGTATGATGGGATGGGGGATCTGGGGACGAACTTTAGACTCCAGGAACTGTAAAAGCAAGGCCAGAAGTGAGGAAGTCCGGTGTGACCAGAGCAAGGAGTGCAGATAATGTGGGAGAAATGCAGCTGGAAGGCAGGCTGAAGCCACATGGAGGTCTTGCATTAAGTCTTAATTTAAATAATAGTAATAATAATAATAGCAAACACTTACATAATACTTATTAAGTACCAGACATTATTCTGTGTGTTTTCTATATAATTTCTTTAACTTTTATGACACCCCATAACATAGGTGTAATGTATTCCCCATTTTTCTTTTTTCTTTTTTGTTTTTTTTGAGACAGTGTCTCGCTCTGTCACCCAGGCTGGAGTGCAGTGGCGCGGTATCGGCTCACTGCAAGCTCCGCCTCCCGGATTCACGCTATTCTCCAGCCTCAGCCTCCTGAGTAGCTGGGACTACAGGCGCCTGCCACCGCACCTGGCTCATTTTTTGTATTTTTAGTAGAGACGGGGTTTCACCGTGGTCTCGATCTCCTGACCTTGTGATCCACCCGCCTCGGCCTCCCAAAGTGCTGGGATTACAGGCGTGAGCCAGCGCGCCCGGCCCTGTATTCCCCGTTTTTCTAACGAGGAGACCAAAACACAAAGGGTTTATGTAACTTCCTCAAGGTCACCCAGCTAACAGGTGAGGAAGCTGGAATTTGAACTCTAGAAGGCTGCCTCTGGGGTCCTTGCTCTTCACCACCTCACTGTTCTGCCTTCAAACAATCGGATTTGGAATGTAGTAGAAAAGTGGTAAACGCCTGCAAACTCTGGAGATAGTACCTCTGCACAGAATTTGAAATGTGCTGGAAACAATGAACTAATCTGCAAAAATGGATAGCTATTGCTAATCCCTATTTTATTTTTATAAAGCCACTTTATTGGGGTATGATTGCCCTACAAAAAACTGTACTTATTTAATGTGTACAACCTGAGTTTAGAGATACGTGTACATTTGTGAAACCATCACAGCAGTCTATGCCATAAACCTATCCATCACCTCCAAAAGTTTTCTTCTGTCTTATTTATTATAATTATTATTTTTGTTATAAGAATATTTAACATAGGGTCTACCCTAATTCCTACTTTATAATAATGAAAATGTCAAGTCACAACTCTGAAGGCCCCAGTTTAAAAGTCGGGATCAGAATCCAAAAGTCCTTGCTTTCCAGACATCTCAAATCTTTAAATCGTACCTTTTCATGGATATGTGTCTGGGGAAGGAATGTTATAATCCTTTTAATGTATTAATAGTATCACAAAAATTGATTTCTCCAAAGACCTGAATCAATGCAAAACCGAGCATTGTGAAACTGAATTGGAGTTAATGAAAAGTCTGTGCCTAAATCTCCTTGGTCAGTTCTGTTCCTAAACTAAGCCTGTTATGAGTACTCTCCATTTTTATGGGCTTCTTATATAAAGGCAGCTTCAGTTTCAGGGCAACGTTTTTTTTCCTCCTACTGTGTAATTCTGATTTTGTCCATTTACATATGAGTTAGAACCTCTTAACTTGATGAACCTTGGCTCTAAGACATCAGCTTGACTTTGAAGTTGTAATTTGACAACTCTGTGAATTAGAGTTGAAGAGCAAATAAGAAAGGAGCTCTTAATGATTTTTTTTTTTTTTTGAGACGGAGTCTTGCTCTGTCATCCAGCCTGGAGTGCAATGGCACGATCTCAGCTCCCTGCAACCTCCGCCTCCTGGGTTCAAGCAATTCTCCTGCCTCAGCCTCCCGAGTAGCTGGGATTACAGGTGCCCGCCACTGTGCCTGCCTAATTTTTGTATTTTTTAGAAGAGACAGAGTTTCACCATGTTGGCCAGGCTGGTCTCCAACTTCTGACCTCAGGTAATCTGCCCATCTCAGCCTCCTAAAGTGTTGGGATTACAGGCGTGAACCACCGTACTTGGCCCTTGATTTTGTTTTTGTTCAAGAGCCTTTTTTTTTTTTTTGTAAAATCTAGCCCAGCAAGGTGGCTTATACCTGTCTTCTCAGCATTTTGGGAGGCCAAATTGGGAGGATTCCTTGAGCCCAGGAGTTTGAGACTAGTGTGGGCAACATAGTGAGACCTCATCTGTACGAAATAAAAAACATTATCCGCCTGTGGTGGTGCGTGCCTATAGTCTGAGCTACTTGGGAGGCTGAGGTGAGAGGATCATTGGAGCCCAGGAGGTCAAGGCTACAGTGAACTGTGATCGCCTTACTGCGCTCTAGCCTGGGTGACAGAGTGAGACCTTGTCTCACGTACACACACACACACACACACACACACACACACACACACACAAAAAATAAAATATTGGTATTGTGAGCTTACCAGTGTTATTCATTATGAATTCATTTAAGGGATTTAGTTATATCTACGTAAATTGGTGCATAAATAATTTGAAGGTGGTGGCACATTCGTTAAGAGAAAATATCTTTTGTTTTGTCGCTCTTGTATAAAAAATACCAAAAGGAAAAGCAATTCTGCGAACTCTCTGGCCCAAGTTTCCCAGCAGTTGGCATGGAATTCCTAAGTGTTCTGAGGGAGATCAGTGGCCTCAGTGTCTCTCCTCAGCATGCCTTGGGATGATCTTTATCAGCAGAGTCAAGATTTAGGCCCAGATAAAAGGGATGTTTCTTCCAAATTAAATGTAAGCATTGCTTCAAGCCTTTTACAAATGACTTCTTACAAATTCAAGTAATTTCTTTTTTTTATTGGAAAAGACAGAACAGAATAATTGTTGGATGGGTCTACGGTTCTGTGGCTGTGTTCGTGCAGTGCCATCTGGTATTTGTATACTCGGGTGGAATTGGCAGTGGCTGGTTAGATTTCCACTTGGTACCAGCCCACCTCATATTTTCTCAGTTGCCAGCAGTAGGGGGCAATGTTGAGCTACCAGATTGAGGCCCCAAGATGTTAGCCTTTCAGGAAAATGCATACAAAAATACCATTAACTGTCAAGAATTATCCCTGTTGCTTCAAGTTAGCTGTAATCTCCAAGATTCCATAACACAGGATATCAGTTGTGGGTTAACAAATTCAACAGCAATTTACCATAAAAAGTACAGTGTTTGGTGCACATTTGGATTGTATAGCATTAGACTAATCCAAATGGAATTTCTGAGTGTCCTCACTTTGCTTCCAGGGACTATCTGACTCAAAATGATGATCATTTTAGACAAATGATTCTTTTTTATCTTTATGCTTTTTTTGAATTGTAAAATCATGTGTGTGTTGTGGAAGGATTTCTTTAATCAGTGCATTTTGTCCTGCAAAATATCATCAATCTCTTTTGCTGAGAAAATAAAATAAAAAACCTCAGGGAATATGTACATTACTTTTCCCCTTTTGCTTATGAGTAAAGCAACCTTTATCGGCCCTTGTACGAGGGAAGAGACTTGCGCTGTGATTTCTGTCTTTGTGTTCTTTTTTCACTTTGTGGTTGGAAGGTGTAGTCTCAGGAAGGATATAGAAGAATGGAAAATGAGCTTTGAAATCGCTTTTCTTCCATTAATGGTAATTGCTTCACATGTCATAACCAGTCACATATTTCAAAAAGTTTAGTCAGCTGTCTCTAAAACTCCCCCATCCTCCACTTCCCATTTCCTGTCCCAGCAAACACCATTTTTATCACACTGTTTATTCTTGCCATTTTTCTCCCGGCGGATAGTTTTACCCCGTCCATGCTCTTGTGATGTAAATGTTAAACCTTATATTTGAATGACATTCTGATAAAATATCACATTTTCCCTGAATATTACCTCATGAATGTATGAGCCATTAAGCCCAAAGCAACATAACCCTTTCTTATAACCCAGGAATTTAGTCTGGCCTTTCCCCTCCTCTTTGCTCCCTATTGAGGATGGCATTATAACACTATAATACTATTCAAATATTTGTTTTTTATTTTAATTTTTTAAAAACCCGATGCACTTCCTTCCCGCCACCGCCCCCGCCATCCAAGATGATTGTGTTATGAGAAGACTCTTCAGGATAAGAGAGAGTTACCATTTGAAAGAAACTGTGCAACTGCTTTGCTTTCTGGGTAAAGAGAAATATGAAAAGCTAAAGTCTCCTGTGAGGTGAGGAAGTCTTGCTGTAGCCAGAGATTCAACGGATAGGCCATTTGTCTCTCAGGGTCTGGTATCGCTCTTTGCAAAACTGACATTTATTTTACCTATAAAAATGTTTTAACACTATCAAATTCACAATGATACAGAAAAGAATGCTAGGTGCGAAATCCTCTAAATTGGTGACATTTATTCCTTTCCTATTGACCTTAAAAAAAAAAAAAAGGTCAATTTATAATCCAGTGGAAATATTTGACAATCGTTTTCAGAGTAAACATTTTCAAAAGTATTGATGATTTCTATACTGGAGAGAAATTCTTCTGGCTGTTTTCCTTGTTTTTTTTCTTTTAGAAGAAAAAGTAGATCCTGATGGTTTTGAATGTTTTTAATTGCATTTCCTGTTCTGACAATTCCTTGTGCTGTTATAGCAATGCATTTAAATGGCAGTTGGCCTTAATAACCTTTATTGACTTTAGTGGGTCGGAGCCAAGACTGGATTATTTTAATGTATCCGTTTTGAAACAGTGTAAAACACAACATATAATTATGTTAGGTAAGCTATAGGCTACATTTATTTCTATCCATTTATGTTAAAATTTGGCACAGGAGAGCAGAGAGATGTGGAAAATGAGTAGGTGTTTTATTTAATAATGTAACCAGTTTCTTGTTGTTAAAGTTTTAAGAGAGAAATGTACTTAAGAAGGTAAAGGTTGTCCCTGACAAGTTAGTTATAATAGTTTAACTTTAAGATGAGTCATGCCTTTTCCCCTGCTATTTTGGCCTGTGTAAATCATCTGGGAAGGCCCTTGCCAGGAGCCTGCCCGTGGCTGTGTGGATGAGTCTTCCTCAGCGTAGGTTACACTTCATGTAGGTTACACAGTCATAGGGAATGATTGAGCCGAGCAGTAGTTTGTTTATTTTTGGAGAGATTAATGAAGCTCTCATCAGAGTGCTTTAGAATAAATTCTTTAAAACTGAATATAGGAACAAGGTTGCTTTTCCATTTACTGAAATATTTACTGAGTATACTGGTATTTGCTATTGTATTATAGTTCAATTAGCTAAGTTTATTTTAAACTTCCTTCTAGGATTGAAAATTTTTGGGGATGTGCAGAAGAAAGTGATGTAAATATAAATATTGAATTTTTTTTGTTTGCATTAATGGGAAAGTCACCAATTGTTGTGTGTGTGTGTGTGTGTGTTTAATTTTTTTCTCCCTTCTTTTCAGTGTTAATGTGCACAGTAAGTTACATCAGCCAACATAATCCAGTCTCCTCATTTTTTCAGGGTTAGCATTTCTGATTTAGGAGCAGAGTATATTATAATAATTTAGGATCCTATGTGAGATGTCTAGTGGTTTTAAATTAAAATGTAAATTCTCTTTTTTGACTGGGGCAGTGCTGAGTGACTCAAGATAAGCACAGATTAGAGGTGGATAAAGAGTCATAAGCATCCAAAAATTCAGTTTCTGAAACCGGTATGCAGACCTTTATGTTTAGTTTTGAAAATTTGGAAAAACGAAAAAGTCACTTGCAGCTGGAGCAGCTTAAAATCTTTGGTTTAAATCTTTGGTTTTTGGTTATCTTAAAAGTGTTCAGGGAAGCTCGATTCTTTCCATTCTCCTTCCTACCCACCCACTCCAATTCCCCACCCACTCCAATTCCCCACAGCTATATTGTTCTATTAAAAGTAAAACATCTGGGGAGAAATTTTACATGTGATTTAGCAATGAATTTCTTACACGTTTTGATTCCTTTTTTGATTATCTTATGAATTTCAGAGTTTTCCATTTTTTTCCCTAAGCGTCTGCACCTTTAGTAAGGAATTTTACAAGAAAGTGTTGTGTATCCTGTGTTTTCGGGAAAAAAGAATATACAATTCCAAGAGAATTCAGGCTTAAGCCTCAAAAACACAGTGTGCATCGAAAGCACAAAGGACTGTGTTTATGATTCTCTTTGAAGTGTTTTTGCAACTGGATAAGGAAAATTTTAGAAACCGTCTGATAGTGTTCAGGGTAAATACTTAAACCCCTTTAGAGAATTTCACACACAGATACTGTGCAGCAGAAAAAAGGGATACTTATGTTTCTTAAAGCTGCTACAGCCTACAGCTTTGTACTTAAAGACAGAGGTGTTGAATAGAATTCTACTGAGGATACATCCAGTGACAATATCTCCAGGAACATCAGAGCAAACCAGTGGGTAGGACTTTCTGTTTTTAACCCTTACATGAGCTGTGTGAGAGTTGAGCTTTATTGGTACCAAGTCCTAGGATGTGCCTGGTACATCTCAGGAATGTTAAGAGGATCGTTCCTAGTGCCTCTGCTCTGCACACAATAGGAGCAAGACTAAAAATGCTGAAGATGCTGAGACAAAGTGACAGGAGCTAGGAAATTCCAAGTGACAGCCTTGCCATCTCTCTTAACTCTTAGTGTGTGGAGAGAAAAACTGGAGTAAACAGCCAGGGTTTCTGTTTTAACCTCGGTTCTGAAGGATTTGGCTAAATTTTGACAACCTTCGTTAAACACACGCACGTACATGTGCACACACACACATATGCACATTTCACACATTCTATACGTAAAGAAAAAAAGATGAATTCTGCTGCTTTAAATAGTTTTAACCATCCTGAAATTCAAATTGATGTAAAGGTGTGAAGATCCTGCTATTTTCCCTGGGGTGCTATTTTAGCCTTGGCTGCTGGAATTTATTTTGGATTGCTTTGACTAGCAGACCATCATAGCATTTCAGATATGAATTAAGAAACCCTGGTGCAGGATTGGAATGTCAGAAATTTCTATTTTTCCTGGAGAAGATATAACATAAAACAAATGATACACCTTATTTCATCTAGGTTGTTTTTTTTGGGGGGGAGGTGGGGAGCATGGTAGAGGGATTAAATTCAGCTCTAGTCTGTTATTTACTTTATTATAATTACCTCTGAAATATCCTAGAAGAATCTCAGTCTAGAAGAATGAAGTAGTTTGCAAAATAGTAATAATAATCATCAGACCTGCAGTTTTGAAAGAGAAGCAAGATTTCCAAAGGATGTCATGCCATTTATTTGGAATATTGTCAAGATGTTAGAATCTTTTTTTTCCCCAAGTTGGTTAAGGAATAATCACTAAACCTGTTACCTTTTGAAGAGTATTGTTATGATGATCCAATGAGAAAGTTTGTAAAATATGAAACACATAAATGCAAGGTATCACCAGTATTGATTTTAGAAGGAAGTGTGAACAGTCTTCAGCTGAGGAATCCTTACTTCGAGGCCGGTTGACCGAGTCTTCCTTGGTGACAGCATCCCTTTCCTTTCCTCATTTTCCTTCCTCTGGAGCTGGGGTTCAGTCCAGGAGCTAAAGGGACTCACAACAATTTGGAACTCAGTGCTCCTCTTGCAATGCGTCTATCCACTGTGGGTTAAATACTTCGGGAGGCTGGGCTGGGAATCTTTCCATATTGTACAAAAATGTCTCTATGGAGAAATGTGCTCCCAGTGCCAAAAAATGACTTACCAGAGAGCCCCGGGAACACATTAAGTTGGCCCTTCCATGCCTTATGGGTAACATAACCACCATCCTGTTCCCTCCTCGTTGACATCTGCAAAATAATGACCCTTTTTTAACCAAAGGGAACTGTGATCTATTTTTTCTGCATTCCTGAAAGGATCTCTGTGATTGTAGATGATATTTTTAATAGCATCTTTTCCTAACAAGTTAAATGTGATTGACGTGTTTTTTTTCATTTTCTTTGCATGATCTCAGTCCATCTGGAACCACCTGTGACAGTCTCAATTGTAAATTTTTCCTTCAGATGTATAAAAATCTCAGGCAGATCATCTCCTACTTGTTTTTTTTTTAATACCACTCAATGAATCTCCTACTTATTTTGATTGACAAAATTAGCTTTCAACTAAAAATCTGGAGTCTTCGGCACTATTCATAATTAAAGTTTAATGTTTTACACATACCTGCATAGCCATATCTGCATTGGTTATAAAGACTTAGAACTGGTGGTAGCTTGAACATATATAGCCCTCTTATTAAATATTATTGATTGAAATGACAAATTATGAAATATCCAGAATTATGCATCAGATGTTCTTTAACAGATGTTGGGGGATTAAGAGGTTTCATATTTTACTTAATGACATAAACTTTTCATGCAGTTAGCAGTGACATTTTTTAAAGGATGGGAGTGGTGGCATAGACCAATGCCTGTAATACATTCATGTGTTTCTGATACTGAAGTTTTGTGTCTTGGACACCTGAACATTGTTTGGGAAGGGTGGGCAGTATTCAGCCATCCAGTAATAAATATCTCAAAGGTAACATATCCAAAACCCACGGTTTGATTTCTGTAATCCCTAGTGTTTCACAGTTCAGTAATTTGAACCATCCAGTTGCCCAGACTAAAACCTTGGAGTCTTCTTGATGTATCTCTTGATTTATCAGTGAATCCAGTTAGCTCTACTTTCAAAATATACTCATGACCTGACTACCCATCACTACCTCCTGTGCTACCACCTTGGTAAAAACTACCATCGTTTATAAAATAGCCTCTCAACCAGCTTTCCTGCTTCTAATACCCTATGTCCATCCCAATCAGAATGTTCCTTTGAGATACAAGGCAGGTCGTCATTTCACTCCCCTGTTTCAAACCTACTATCACGTTTAGAAATCCACCTTCCTTGCAATGGCCTAATGCCCTGCAGGATCTGTCCATTCCTCGACCTCCATCAGTGCTCCCCCTCTTTCCCTCCCCTAACATCTGCCGTATTATGTCTAGAACATGCCCAGCCCACTCTTGCCCAGGATTTTTGCGTAAGCCACTGCCCCTGTCTTGAATGTCCGTCCTTCTGTAATTTACATGACTCTCTCCCTCATTTCATTCAGTTGCTCATATCACTTTCCTGGAGAGAGTTGCTCTGACCAAGCACTCTCTTATTGTAGCAGGGACTTACTCTTTTCTACTGTACTCTTAACACTTTCCACCAACTGCGATTATCCCATATATCCATTTGTTGTCTGTCTCTACCTGAAATAATCTCCATGAGGGCAGCAGGGACTTGGTCTGTTTTCGTCACTCTTATTTCCCCAACCTCTAGAACAGCATCTGCTGCATAGGAGGTACTCGACACATGTTTGTTAAAAGCAAGAGTTCACGTGAGGTCTGTGTTCTAGTCCTGCCTTTTCCTCCTACCCATGTTGATCAGTGTGGCCTTAAATCTTTTATGTATTTATTTATTTATTTTGAGACAGTCTTACTCTGTCACCTAGGCTAGAGTACAGTGGTATGATCATGGCTCACTGTAGCCTCAAGCTCCTGGGCTCAAGTGATTTGCCCACCTCAGCCTCCTGAGAAGCTAGGACTACAAGCCACCATGCCTGCCTATTTATTTTTATTTTTGCAGAGATAGGTTCTTGCTGTGTTACCCAGGCTGGTCTTGAACTCCTGGCCTTAAAGTCATCCTCTCACCTTGGCCTCCCAAAATGCTGGGATTACAGGTGTGAGTAACAGTACCTGGCCAATAAATTCTTTTTAACTTTATACCTTTTCCTAAAGTGTTACCTCTTATTACCTGCTTCACAGGAATATTTTTGGGTTAGTTTTATTCTTAAACAAACATAACTCTCAAAATAATACCCCAAACATCTTTAACTTCTTTTTAAAAACAAAATAATATTGAGGGCACAGAGGAAAGTCTTGTTTTATGCCTCTGGCATTTATAGCTGAGAAGGTTGAGCAATCACAGGCAAACAACTTATGCAAATATGGAAAATCTTTTTTTTTTTTTTTTTTTTTTTATGAGAGGATTAAGTAGCTTATTAGTTTCCCAGAGTACCAGTGTTGCTAAAAGTTACAATCATAGTGTTTTGTCTTATTTGTTATCATCTTTCATGTTTTAGATTTCCCTCTTCTGGTAAAACTTAGTAAATTGTCACAAAATTAAATGACTTCTCCAACAAAGCTTGGACTTTCCTGTTACAAATTTTCAAAATTATATAGAGAAAGCAGCATGGGCTGGACAGGTTTTGGGCACAGAACTAGGGAAGTCCCTGAGGAGTAAACTGACTTCCTCTAGACAAGCTGAAAACTGATTAAAATATTTATCATCCTTTGGGTATGCAATAGCTTTTGATGATGGAAGGCATATTAATATTCATCTTTGCTGCTTGTCTACACTTCAGACAGATCCCGGGAAAGGATGTTCAAATGACCAGTTTTCTTTCCTCACCAGGAGTCCTTGAGAAACCAGTACAGCTTGGAACCAAGAAATGCCTTGTGATGTGGATTGAGCTTTTCCTTTGGGGGATGGGAATGGGAGAATACAAACCAGGGGAGACCTTTGGACTGGAAAGCTTTAAAGGATGACTGCTTTCTCACAGGAAGTCTTTTGCCAGAACAAAGGAAAAAGTTTGGTTGTAATTCTATAAGCAGCAGAACTGTTATTGCTTATCTGAATACATGAAGCTGACTTCATTCCTTAGGTAAAGTCGGAAGATCGAAGCCTTATACAAGCTGAAGATTTTTCTTCCTCCCCACCAACCACCCCACCACTTTGTTGTAGAAGGAGAGAAATCAGTTGTATTTGCAGCTGATGCTCAGGTCTTCCGACTGGTTCTAGAGTGCCCCATCTCCGTTTTATCCTGAGACAGAATTTGGATGCATATGGCGTCCACATAGCCTGGCATAAGTAGCGCAGGGTGGCCCTCTGGGATTCTCAGGATCTGTCTTTTTTTTTTTTTTTTTCTTTAATGTGAGAAAGAGTCTGGCTTTATTAGTTGAGTTAATTAAGCAGTGTTGTTTTTTGTCTAGATTGAAACAGCCTTGATTACATTTTTGGTTGCAAATAAGACCTCTGAAAGAACTCAATCTTTATATGAACAGTCTGAAAAACCTGAAAGTTAAATAGAATATTCTCATAAAAAGGGCAATGTGTTAAGACTCTTGGTTTCTGTCTTTTAAATCTGAAAATTCAGAATCCTCTTCTCTCGCATTTCAGTTTTTATTATTCCACACTACTGAGATATTTTGATGAAAGGTAACCTTAAACATTGGACAATAATTATGTTTGAAATCTATTTTAATATAGTGACATCAGAAGTGCTCTTTCTTCATCCCAGTCATTTAATCATTCATCTGCTTTTTTTTTTTTTTTTTTTTTTTTTGCTGTAAGTGTGAAGTTATACAAAGAGCTAGGACTTATGTCTCCCAGGTTGATAAGGCACAAGGCAGTAAGTAATTCAGAGGAAGAAAAAGGAGAAGAGCAGATTCTGACAGAGGCCTTTGGGAATACGAAGGATTTTCATAGATAGAGATGGGTGGAGAATATTCAAAGATGGCAGAAGCAGGGCCATCGCAGTGGGAAAACACAGACCTGCTCTCAAACTTGATTAGACTGGATGGAGTTTGGTTTGTGTGAGTCCAGCAGCTAGAGATAAGATTAGGAAGATTAGCAAGGACCCTTTTTTCTCTAATGCATTTCTTTGCAAGGTATGGCACTTTCACCCCTTAGTGACTGGCTTCCTATCAAAGTCATGGGAAGCAAAGTGCTAAACATGTGCAACTAAAAATAAAATGAAAACCGTTGGATTATCTTGCACTTGCAAAGTTTTTACTTTGAAAGCAAGTCAAATTCAATTATTTGCACTACTTTCAAGACCTGTCTGCTTTGTGAGTACAGCAAACAAGCAACACCATACATTTTTAGAATGAGAATTACAAATGAGATTAGGTAATTTTTCTACCAAGATTCTTTGTTTTTCTCTCATAAATTGAATACCAGCTTAATAATTTTGGACTTTGGTCAGAAGTAGGTCTTCCCGTGTATGAACCACTTATGATTCTCTTCCTTGTTAGGAACCCTAAGTGTATTTCATTTGATCTTTTGCTATTAGAGTTGTGGTTTGGAGGAAATGACATCTTCACTGCCTCTTGTCCAGGTAACAGTCTTGTGAACTCAATACTTGCATAAAAATTATTTTGAAATACAGCCAAGGTATCATTCATGAGCTATTTAATTTGGTTCAAGAGAGTGGGTGTGGTCAGCTGTCACTTCCACTGCTGAAATAGAGTGGTTTCTTTCCCACACATACTTCTCCACTCCTTGGCTAACAGTCCCACGTTAGTGATTGTGCACTCTCTGCTGTCTCTATTTGCCATTGCACTTCAGCTTGTCAGTCACACCAATTGAAAGACTGAGTAAATGTTCAGAACGTAAATGGCTGTTGTTCACTCTGGTCTTTCCCACCTTTGCACATAGGTTTCTGCTAGACTCTCATGTTCTCCCTCTATGTGATGCTCTTATTTTCCAATGACTGGTTTTATTACTTCTAAGGCACAAGATGTTAATTGTTGAGTGATTAATAACTCTCTGTTTGTTCTTCAAACGTGGGCTTCTGAGAGATTGCCTTTACTTTGATCCTGCTTAGGAATCTAAGGTCTTGGGGTAAATTTAGAGGCCACCATTCTCCTTAAATGATAGTGACATAGAGAAATGATATTATGAGACTACTGTTTCATTTTACCAAAGAAACTGATGAAAGTCACACCAGAGGGCCATTGCTCCCCTAGAGAACAAATGGGCTTCAGGCTTTTTAGAATGCCTTCTTCTTTGATACCTCATTATTGCTCATAATGCCATATGTAACTTCAGCATAGTGGTATTGGGCGTTGCTTAATTTCTTTCAAGGCCTGGAACATTTATCCTCTATTCTTTATTTATTAGGGATTCACCCTCATGGTACTCAAACTACTAGGCTCTGACAAGCTGAGGTCCAAATGCCATGGCATCCAGGAATGTCAATGTTGGAAGGGACCCGAGAGAGGATCATTTTCTCTTCCTTTTTGGAAAGGAAGGATTCAGAAGGATGTAGGCTTTTCTGGGGGGCATACAGCCAGATAATTTAGAACCCCAGATTTCCCAGTTCCCAGTTCAGTGCTTTCTACCACTTCCTAAATATCCCATGGCTGTGCTTGGGATATTTCTCTGCTGCATTCACCAACTTTCAACGGTATGCCAATAGCAAAATAAGATAAACAGAGTGTTTCTCTGGAACTTTTTCTCTACCCTGTGTTTGGACCTGGCATATCAAAATTAGGCTGTCTGGTGTTGAGATGGACACGATTTTTGCTCACCCAGCATTCATTCCTCCTTCTCTGGCAGCATCCTTATGTTGCCTTGTAGAGCCATTTTCTTCATTGGCTAGAAGGTGAGGTGCATTGTCTTATTCTGGCTACTCCATGAGCATGTGACCCGAGCCGGATCTTTCACATGAGCTTTCTCAGAGCTGTTTGCTTGTAAATATAGATACAATATCATAGACACAGGATGCAGAATTCAAAAGTTATCAACATGGCCGGGCATGGTGGCTCATTCCTGTAATTCTAGCTCTTAGAGAGAGTGAGGGGCGAGGATCACTTCCGACTAAGAGTTCAAGACCAGCAACGTAGCAAGACCTTGCCTCTACAAAAAATGCAAAAAACTTAGCCAGGCGTAGTGGTGCGTGCCTGTAGTTCCAGCTCCTTGGGAGGCTAGGGCAGGAGGATCACTTGAGTCCAAGAGTTGGAGGTTACAGTGAGCTGCGGTAGCACCACTGTGCTCCAGCCTAGGTGACAGAGTGAGACCCTGTCTCTTAAAAAAAATAAATAATAAACAAAGTTATAAAAGCCTATGCTGTGAAAAGTGTGTTTTTCCCCGCTCAGTCCTCCAGCTACTCATTCCCTTCTCAAGAGGCTAGCACTATTCCCAGTTCTTTCCATACCTTTCTAGAGTTATTCTGTTTTTTTTTTTCTCCCTTGAGACGGAGTCTTGCTCTTGTTGCCCAGGCTGGAATGCAGTGGTGTAATCTAGGCTCACTGCAGCCTTCCCCTCCTGGGTTCAAGCGATTCTCCTGCTTCAGCCTCCCGAGTAGCTGGGATTCCAGGTGCCTGTCACCACACCAAGCTAATTTTTATATTTTTAGTAAAGACAAGGTTTTGCCATGTTGGCCAGACTAGTCTCGAACTCCTGACCTCAAGTGATCTGCCCACCTCAACCTCCCAAAGTGCTGGGATTACAGGCATGAGCCACTGTGCCCAGCCGAGATATTCTATATAGTTACAAACATTTATCTGTTTTTTCCCCATACGAATAACACTATGTCTTAGAGACTGTTCCATATTTGTATGTTCTTTTAAATTACTGTGTATCTTTTTATTGTATGGTTCCATAACTTATGTAACCAGACTCCTACTGTCTTTAGTCTTATGCTTTTACAAATAATATTGTAGTGAACATCCTAATACATAACATTTTTCACAAGTGAGATCTATGGTAATTAATACTTAGGAGTAGAATTGTTGGATCAAAGGGTATATGTATTTTTAATTTTAAGATAGCTGGTCAAATGCCTTCCGTAGAATTTGTAGCAGAGTTTATATGTGTGTATAAATGTGTGTACTTATAGATATATATATACTCTCTATATGTATATATGTAGAGTTTATGTACATATATAAATGTGTATATTTATATATAGATTAGTTTATGTACATATATAAACATAGACAATATACATATATGTTATCTATGTACATGTGTGTATGTATCTATATTTACATACAGATATGTGTATATCTATACATATACATATATGTACATGTGTTTATATGTGTCCATATAACACCAGTTTCCTGACATCCTCACCAGCACAGAGTGTCATCAGACCTTTTTGCAAGTATGATTGGTGAAAAATGGTGCCTGATTTCCATTTGCATTTCTCTCATTCCTGTTTTACCGAGAAAGAAACTAAGGCTCAGATGTATGAAAAGATTTGCCAGCCCATAGGAGTAGTGAACAACAGAGCTGGGGTTTGCAGTGAGGTGAGAGCAACTATTCTCTTAATCGCTACAATAATCTTTACCCAGGGTCCATTCTGTTACTGCGGTTGAAGAATCCCAATACATATAGCGGTTCCCATGAGGAACACTCATCTATCCTTGACTGGTAAATGTGGGAAGGTTGTTCTCTTTCACCATGGACTTTTGCGTCAAATCAACTGATCAGTCTGAGCGATGAGTGCGGTTAGCGTGACATGCGGTGATGTTGTTACATGGTGGAATTGAGTTCCACACGGCCTGTAGGTGGCCCTTTATTTACCCTGCTGAGTTCTAGGGCTTTGTGCTATAACTATTTTTGGTGATGGATGGTGAAGGGAGGGCTCCCCATGCCTGGAAACGTGGCACTTTGCCTGATTTTCTGTTTAAAGTTATGTTCCTGTTGGAATCTATTCAGGTCTGAGTTTCAGTTGTCGCCTTCTGATACGATGAGCCTCCTTGGCCTCTCCTGCTCGCCTCATTCTTCCTCCACCTGTCAGTCTTCATTAGGATCATTTAAACACTGACTCATTCTCTGTTCTGGGCCTTTTCCTGCCTGGCTATGGAACTGCAGGTTGAAGCCTTTACCTTGCACACAGTTTGTTAGGTAAGAGTTTTATTTCAAGGAGACTTTGCGGAGAACTGAGATGATTGGGGAGTGGTTAGAACAATATTTTCTGGTAAAGGCAAGGACGAAAAGAGATCTCAGCAGGGGTGGAGAGCTTTCTTTGACCCCTTACTATATTTGAGTGGGTAGACATTAATTCTCGGGAGTTGGGGGCCTTACTAGACCACATCTCTTGCTGTGTTATCTCATGCTATGTTGTAAAGTGAACATCTGTTGCTGGCTCTGTGACCCATGTGATCAGCCACTCCATCACCTTTGAAGTGGTCAGGCCTAGATACTCTTGGGTTAAGAGCTTTAGCTTTCAAGTTAATTATACTGGGGTTTGGGCCCTGACTTCATCATTTTGTTGTGTATGACACTGGCAGTCATATGGAGAGTCTCAAGTTTCTTCATTTGTAAAATGGGGATAATAATAGTACCTCCCTTAGGGGATTGTTGTGAGATTTCCTTGAGATAATACACGTAGTGTTTTGTGCATTGCCTGACATCTTTTGCATTATTGCTTTGAATCTGCTTCTTTTATTCCTCCTGCCATCCTGCTACTTCGGTGACCCCTTACCTTTCACCTGAGTTCCTGTTGCTCCCTTAGGCTCTCATCTTATGTTTGTGCATATGTATAATTCATGCTTTCCATTTGGTTCTCTGTTCAAAAGTCACCTCACAGTGGCCCTTTCTGTTTTTACCAGGTTTTATTTTTTTCCTGAGAGTATTCTTCACTGTCTGAAATTATGTTTTATGTGTTCACCTATTACCTGTGCTATTCTATAAGCACATTGAGAGCAGGGACTCTGTCTCGTATACTGCTGTGTTCTTGGTGCCTGAAACAAAGTCATAACACAACACATATTGGTTGAACAAGTGAAGAAGCAAATGCTTCGTGGGTGTACGCTCTCTCAGAGGTGCACCCTTTTGTGCTAGTGGTGCTTTGTTTGTGATATTTGTTGAATGCCTTGCTATTCCTTCTTTTTGGTGTAATCCATTTGAAAAACTCCCTTATTTTAAAAGATTCAATAATTATCCATTACTAACTGCAGAAATCTTATCTTTTTCACTTTCTCTGGAATGTAATTTCTCTGTGTTAGACTCTTTCAACATTAGTATCTATATCAAAGACACTTCATGCAACTTTTTAAAGACATAAGCACCAGCTCCAGGCATTGGGGTTCAGTAGCCATAGCTCTCGATCTTGGCTGCATATTTGAAACACCCAGGACAATTTTTAAAATGTTTCATCAGTTAGATCCCACCTCCAGAGATACAGATTTCATTGGTCTAAGCTGTGGTCCCATTTGATTCTAATGCTTCACCAAGTTGCAGTATGGGTCAAAACCTCCCAAGTGATTCTGACATGTGTTTAGGGTTGAGAATTGCAGTTCAACAGGTACCTGGCCTCTCACCAAGTTAGATGTGATTGAATGGATGAATACATGAACAGATTAACGAATGAACAGGAAGGCTCTCTCACTTTAACCCAACAGAGAGGTACTGAGTGCCTGCTGTGTTTCCTTCCTTCTGTGGGGGCCTCGGGAGGGAAACGGCTATGTTTATGATTCTTATGTAAGGTGGAAGATGATGTTGATAATGATGGTAGAAACAGACTATGAAAACTTGGAAGATGGTAGGATACATTTAGGTGGATCAGATTTCACAGCTTCACAGTGAAGCATTTTGAGTTGATTCTTATAGAATGGAGAGAATTTTAACGGGGGCATGGGCATGAGAAAAGAGTGGCTATTTCTTATGAAGAGAATAATGTGTAGAGTGGTAGAAGTAGGAAGATGCAGGTTACATAAGGCTTCTAAAATGGACCAGTGGCTGGCAGTCCCCACAAACTAGCCCCCTTCTAGAGTTCCCTAACTGAAGAAGCAGCACCACTCCACATCCAGGTCTTCATGCCAGAAGGAGAGGAATCCTTCTTGAAACTTCCCTCTCTCCACCCCAGGTACCCAGTGGGAGAACTCTAACCTTTGAAATACCCCTCAAAGTTGTCCGCTTTTCATCTCTCCTGCTACCAGCCTTCCTCTGGGCTATTGCAGTAGCTTACTCCATGGTTTCCTGTACTCTTCACGCAGCAGCCAGGGTAATGTTTTCATATGCAAATCTAATCGTACCCCTCTCTGTGTAAACTCATTAATGGGTTCCACTTGCTCTTAGGATACAGACTAAAATATAGATGCTCCTCAACCTACGATGGGTCTGTGTCCTGATATACCCATTGAAAGTTGAAAATATTGTGAAGTTGAAATTGCATTCAATACACCTAACCTACTCAACATCATAGATTAGCCTAGAGTGACTTCAGCATGCCTGGAACACATTAGTCTACCCTTGGCAAGGTCATCTCAGACACAGCCTATTTTACAATAAAGTGTTGGATATCTCATGTAAGTTATGGAATACAGTACACTGTAGAGTACAGTATTGGTGGTTTGCCCTCATGGTAGCTTGGCTGACAGGGAGCACAAACTCTCTGCCACAGCCCAGCATCATGAGAGAGTATGGGACTGTGTATCGCTAACCTGGCCAATGACAGAAATGCAAAATTCAAAGTATGGTTTCTACTGTGTGCATATAGTTTTTGCACCATTGTAAAGTTGAAAAATTGTAAGTCAGATAAACCATCGTAAGTCAAACCATCATAAGTCAGGGACCGTTTGTCCTTTATCCTCATCCCATCTTTTCCTCCTCACTTTTCCTCCAACCCCTTCACTCCCTATATTCCTACCACATTGGCCCTTTCTTAATCAGTCCAATTCATTGTGCTCCCTTCTTCCTCCAGGCCTTTGCACATGTCATTTCTTCTTCCTGGAATGTCTTCTCTCACCAAGAGAGGCATAGAAATTATTTCTACTCATTTTTAAGATACCAGCTCAATTACTCCTCCTTCAGAAAAGACTCCCTTGACCTGTCTGACTAGGTCAGGTCCCTGCACTATACTTTACCATTATTCTCATGAAAGCCATGCTTGGGAGCTCAAGCTTTATTCTGGAGGCATTGAGGTTCTATGGCAGATAGAGGTTGAGAGTACTTACCTGTTTCGTGGAGGTCCACTGCTTCTAGAGACATTAAAGTTGCTGAAGTGGTTTTTGGTCGTTAATTTGTGAATCTTACTAACCATCGCTTGACAAAGAACTGAGAATTGTTGATCATATTGTAAAATAGATCATATTGTAAAATATATGTAAATGGCCATGCAGTTTCTTTGTACAGATTCTCCCAATTACTGGAATATGAGCCAATTCCGTAGTATTAATTTGGGTCCTGTTATCTGCAATAAGACATCCCTCGTCAGATTTTCGTTGTAAGGGGCAAGTCTGAAATGTCCAACCATTCCATGCAAACTTGTAGTAAAGCCATTGTCTAGTTATTAACGAATGATGAGCAGATGAGTGAATTGACAGGAGTTATTCTTTTGGGATGTTGCCTCTGGTAGAACCTCAGTTATGGCCTCTGTCATTCTTCTTTCCTACTTTCCTAATTCCATTATCTTCCAAACATTATTGACTTCAGATGTTAAGAAAGGTTCAGATTCCTGGGGGTTGCCGCATCGTTCCTTCTTTTGCCAGATATAAGCAACTTTGGGGACCTTGGCCACCAGCCTTTTCCTGCCAGGAAGGTCTGGCGCCATCCTCTTTGATATTGCCCTGTGCCTGTCTAGGTTGGCAGTCTTGTGACAAGCCAGGACCTGTCATGGCCTGTGGGTACTTTGGCACTTCAGAGCCATGCAGTATCTGGACAGTGGGTTTGGAATTGTCATTGAGATGCCACTTTCTTATTTTTCTTGTGTTGAGTGCCTACACTCACAATCCAGCCTGAAGGACCAGGAGGTTTTCTGGCCCAGGGTAGACCTCCTTGGCCCATGTACAAGAATCTTCATGCTGACTGAGTTGGAGTCTCCTGGTGAGAAGTGATTTGTTGTCCTGATGAGAATGTAAACACTTGCTAAAGTTGAGTTTCGTCTCTCATGTGAGTTCTATTATAGCCTTCTGTGTTTATAAACATGTCTTGAGCTTGAGGGAGAAATGTGGTAACCTTTGAGCCCCCAAGAGAATGTTCATTTGTTTTCTCTATGGGCTGAAATTAAGATAACTCAGCATCCTTCTTTGAGCATCCCATATCCCTCTTGCTTTTCCTAGCAGGCCTGGGATGACGCCCAGTTTGCCATTTACTAATTGCTCCGTCCTCTTCCAGTAGAGTCTGTAGTCTTTTGAAAAAGTACAGCTCATATTCAGCAGGCATCTGCCAGCGGGGCTCAAAGTCCAGGGAAGTCCTCAGTCCAGTCTAACAAGCTGTTATTAATTTTTTTTTTAAGGTTTAAGGTGTCGAGCATTTGAGAAAACGGAGTTGCTGCCCTTGTGCTGCTCACATGTGTGTTAGCACACGTAACAGACATATACATGAGAAAGGCATGTTGTGCAGTGTCAAATGAGGGGTAGAAAATACATGTTCGGAGGGTGCTGCAGAGAGCAGAAGTTAGATTCAGAAAACTGGGCAAGACGCTATGGAAGAGGAGGTGCCTTTCAATTATGCCTTGAAAGGGGAATTAGATTTTAACAGTCAGAGATTTGGTGGGTGAAAAAGAGGGACAGAGAGCCCCATGGTTTTTGTTTTGTTTCGTTTTGTTTTGCTTTTGAGATGGAGTCTCGCTCTGTCACCCACGCTGGAGTGCAGTGGCATGATCTCGGCTCACCGCAGCCTCTGCCTCCCAGGTTCAAGTGATTCTCCTGCCTCAGCTTCCCAAGTAGCTGGGATTACAGGCACCTGCCACAACGCTCGGCTAAGTTTTGTATTTTTGGTAGAGATGGGATTTCACCATGTTGGCCAGTCTGGTCTCGAACTCCTGACCTCAGGTGATCCACCTGCTTTGGCTTTCCAAAGTGCTTAGATTACAGGTGTGAGCCACTACGCCCGGCCAAGAACCCCTTTTTTAAACAATTTTTTTTAAGAGGCAGGATCTTGCTCTGTCATTTAGACTAGAGTACAGTGGTATAATCATAGCTCACTGCAGCCTCCAACTCCTGGGCTCAAGCACTCCTCCTGCCTCAGCCTCCCAAATAGCTGGAAGTATAGCTCTACCACCACACAGTCTAGCTTCTATGCCCGGCTAATTTATTATTTGTAGAGATGGGGTCTCACTTTGTTGCCCAGGTTGGGACGAGCCCATTTTAGACAGTACAAACAAGAGGCACATAAGGGATGGCTCTGTAACATTAGTAGGGCATGTTTGCAGAAAAGTATATGGTACCTTGTAACCAGCACTTCCGGTACCTAGGTGGAGTGGAACTAGAGAACAAGTAGAGAGGGGAGAATGGGGCCAGCTGATGACAAGCTTTGAATGATACACTTAGAAATTTGGCCTTTGTTCTGGAGATGGTGGCTGGAGCTGGATTCAAAGATTTTTGAATAGGGAAGTGATCCAATTGACCCATTCTTCTAAATTAAAACTGGTAGCATTGTGGATAAACTGTAGAGAGGAGAGGCTGGAAACATGAGGACCCACTGCAAAAATTTTGGTACAAAATAATGAGATTCTGAACCAGGGCAATAATTGGAGGGAATTAAAAGGAGCGGTAAATTCAGAGTTTTTGTTTATTGTTTGTTTGAGACTCAGTCTCACTGTGTAAGACTGAGGCTTGAGTGCAGTGGTGCGATCTCTGCTCACTGCAGCCTCCACCTCCCAGGTTCAAGTGATCCTCCTGCCTCAGCCTTCCAAGTAGTGGTATTACAGGTGCGCACAACCATGCCTGGCTAATTTTTGTATTTTTAGTAGAGACGAGGTTTCGCCATGTTGGCCAGGCTGGTGTCGAACTCCTGACCTCAGGGGATCCACCTGCCTCAACGTCCCAGAGTGCTGGGATTACAGGTGTGAGCCACTGCGCCCAGCCTGTTTTGTTTTTAGATAGGTACATAGAATTCACCATCAGTTTGGATGACAGAGCTGAGAGACGATGAAGTCACAGGCAATTTTACAAGATTTATTCTAGTCTTAGTTATTAGATGGATGGTGACACCATTTACCTACTACACCCAAGAAGGGAGTTTAGGGGCAAGTGAGTTTGAGCAGCCGGTATACCGAACATCTCAGAAGAGCTGAAAATACCAGTCTGGAGCTTGGTAGACGTCGGAGCCAAAGGTAGATTTGGGAGTTTGATTTATGTCTGCAGTAGGCATTCCTTTCATGCCTATCATGTGCCAGGCAATGTTCTCTCATAGGTTAACTCAGGCTTGAAAGCACTTAGCACATGGCAGGCATCTCCATAGAGACAGTGGCTGAGCGATTGGAGTGAATAAGAGAGCATGCAGTTTCAAGAGTAAGGGAGAACAAAGTAGGGTGACCTAGTCTGAAGGACACGCACAAAACAGCCAGTGAAACAGCCAGAGATGGCAGCCAGAGAGGTGAGAAGAGGACCAGGAGTAGGTGGTAGAATGGAGTGGAGGAAAGTCAGTGAATGTAATAGTGTCGAACCCTACAGGGAAGTTAAGAAATGGCCATACTGTTGCATTCAGCATGGGAAGAATTTCAGTAGAATGGTAAGGACATGAGGACAAGGTGCGGGAAGATAGGTGAATCTATAGAGGCATTTGTGTGATCTGGTCTGAGGGGACATTTCTCAAAACCGTTCTGTGTGGCACTGATGTTTACAGGTCAACCTGGAGGCTCCTGAGAGGAAGTGCACTGTAGCCAGACGTGGGGTGTCCCAGCTAGCTTTACTCTGAGTGCTCCAGAAATCAGCCTGTAGACATTCAGTTGCCTGGTAGCTGACTAAGTACAGGCTAACCTAAAGACTTAAACATTTTAATTTGCAAAACCTTTGTTGTATTAAATCACAAATGGGAGGCAATTTAGCAATGCATCTCTAAAATTGCACTGGGCTCTGGCTGTGGTTTCGCAATTTATGTTGAAAACGAAAATTGAACTCTGTGGCATAAAAACAGATTGTTGATTTTGTGATTAATTTGGTCTCTAAGGCCAAGGAAACTGTTAATGCTGTGTATCAGTTATAAAGTTGTGGGAGTATTTGTGGCGCAAAATGAAAAATCAATATCGTAACTACAGGATAGCTCTTTTAAAATCCAAGGTGCATTTTGTTGCAAATTGCATGGAAGAAACTGTCCCCCACAGGGACAAACATACCTTCCTTTATTTCACAAGTGTGTGTCTGTTGTGGAAAAGCAGAGACAAATGGTTGGGCATTATTACAGTATAGCTGGGGGTACTAGGAGAAGGATCAAATTGTTGCAATTTAGAGTAAAACCTCACTTACAGTTACCTGTGTCCTAAGGCAACCTCCAGGAGTAATCTCTAGGAGGGTTGTGAGTCAGAAGTCTAGATACCTGGGTTACAATTTAGCCTCTGCTAATCACATTCTGGTGTCAGACTAGCCTCTTCCCCTCCCTGGCGTGTTTTGTGGTTTTATGTGTTAACTTCAGAGATGCACTGACAGGCGTCAGTGAAAAAGGAGTGTCTTCCATTAGCATCACTATGAATACTACACCAAAGGGGTTTGTTTATGTTTTCCATTCCTAGAAGTGAATAGACTTCTTTTCTATTAAGCCCATGTATTTAGAGAGGAGTGTGGGGAAATTCTTTCTTGTTTTGCCTTTCGTTTTGATAAAAGCGAATGGTTCCCATTTGCCATAGCAAAGAATCATCATCAACAGATTGCATCGGGAACGTTGAGGTTGGAGCCTATTCTTAATGGGGATTTTGAGAACCAGGGCATGACTTGTTCACCGGTTCATTTCTGCCGGCAGCGATGCTTAGATGAGAAGTAGATCTCTCAACATCCAGGCACATTTTTTCTGCAATTCCACCTACCATTTTCCTGAGTAGTGCTGGGATTAATTAAGTCTGATCCCCCATCCAGTTGAAATTTACTACCAGCTTCTTAGCCTAGTATATATTATCCTTACAAGTCAGGCCTCACCTTGAGGTCAGAAGAAGATGCCGCTTCAAGAAAGTAGTGTTAGTGGAAATGCGAAGACTTCCTTCCAGTGAACTGTGCCTCAAGTGGCCTCTGTAAACTGTTTCTGTTCCGTGTGACTTATAATTATTTGAGTGCTGGGGTTTTTGTGGTAGATTTTCTTTGATGTATGGGCAGTGGTGGTAATTTGTTTCTTTCTTCCCCCGTCTATTTTGCTTTGCCTCATTTCAACTTAAGCAATGAATTGTGTGGTCTTTTGTAATATAGAGATTAGTGTAGCCATTTTTAGCCAGTTTTTATCATCTCCCTTAGGAGCTGACTCTATGCAAAAGAAACACTTCTGTCTTGTCAGAATGACAGTGATTACCCCACAGTTTGGATCATCTCCAGCAGCTTTGTTCCCTGAAAAGCGAATTTGATTTGATGAATAAAAGTTTGGTGTATTTGATGAGTCAGAGGGCAGGAGAATGTCCTTGTCTCTGATGAGGCTCTTACAGTCAGACACATTGAACATCAGGGATAAAATAAACCTTAATCTCCGAAGGAAAAACCCTGGAGCATGAAACTGTTCCCACTAGAAATGCTGTAAATCTTGCAAACCATGTAGGTTTTCTGTTTGGGGCAACATCAAAGCCCAGTGACTTTAGAGATTAAAGTGTATTTGACAAGCAAAACTTTCCCTGTGCCTTGCTCTTTACGAGATTTGGCTTGTCTCTTGCCTTTGTTTCACCTCGGTATGACTTCCTTTCTTCCTGAGAAGTAGGAAGTATCACCTCAAGTCTAGGGTAGGCGGCCATGGTTTGTTCATTTAAAGCCAGTCGTAGACCTGGTGCAGTGGCTCACGCCTGTAATCCCAGCACTTTGGGAGTCCGAGGTGGGTGGATCACCTGAGGTCAGGAGTTCAAGACCAGCTTGGCCAACATGGTGAAACCCCATCTCTACTAAAAATACAAAAATTAGCTGGGCGTGATGGCGCACGCCTGTAATCCCAGCTACCCAGGTGGCTGAGGCAGGAGAATCACTGGAACCCAGGGAGCGGAGGCTGCCATGAACCGAGACCACACCATTGCACTCCAGCCTGGGTGACAGAGTGAGACTCCGTCTCAAAAACAGAAAAAAAAAAAAAAAAAAATCTGGTCGTAGGCCCTGGCCACAGTCCCTTGGCCTTCTCGCATTGTCCTGCCCCAGTGGAGGACAGCGTCTTCTCACAGTCACTTCCCAGGGACTCTCTTATTTGTGGAAGAGTTTCAGAGCCTTTTGCTGACTCGAAGAAGATCAAAAGACAGGAAGACAGTGGTTTGCCTCAGCTTGGATTTTAGCATTTCTGTTTCTTTTAAAACCATCTTCTGTGATGTCTCAGGAGAAATACTTCTTTCTTTCTTTTTTTGTTGAAATAAATTTTTTTTTGCAGATAAATTATTGTTTAACAGAATAGAAACTTTTCTTCAGTAACGTCTTTTTTTGGAAAGTAAGGTACAAGATTTTGCTTTAAAAAAAACAAACTATTTTTAAAGAACTGTACTCTCTAAAGTCAAACATTCCTGCCTCCTGCCAAGGCCCTATAAGATCTGGTCTGTGGCTACTTCTCAGGGTGGTCAGATAGCAGGAGAAGGACAGACTGTGAAGGCAAATGGCTTTAAGGGTAAACCCCACAGCGTAAAATCTCATTACTGGAAAAGCGCTTTGTGTTTAAGGATAGGTATTCCCATGTGGAAGGACGGCCATGGCCAATGCTTAGGGGACTCACTAAAATATCTTAAATTGTCTCCGTTAAACATGTAGCATCCTTAGAGGTCAGACAGAGCTGAAACTTGAACAGCTGTACAACAAGCATCTGAGATTGTTTTTAATTGTGTTTCCTTTCTCTAACAGCAGTAATTCTTGTTTATATTGTCAAGAAGCTTTCCACTGAGCACAAGCGCACCATACTTGAAGGTCAAATGCTTAACCCTTCTGCATGGTTACAATGAAAATGGACCCTTTTGTTTTCATTAATGTATACCCCAGCCGTGTCTACAGGGAGAATGGGGGCCCCAAGCGTTCACCAAGCTGAAGTAACTTATTGTAAAAGAGCCACAAAGAGAGCATATTTTTGTTTCCATCCAACAGTTGTTTAGCTTTTGCCTTGTGCACCCAACCACAAGACAATATGCTTACTTGTCAATGGGCAGAATTTGGGGGGACCATTTTGTTCTTTTGACCTGTGTTACTTTTTACTGACCCGACCAAATTGCTTAAAAATTTCCCCTTTCTGCTGTCAGTGTTTAAAGCTGCTTAATGTCTCTGAAGTGATCCCTTCTTTCTTTTTAACACTTTACATTCCTGTTTACCACAGCACCTGTTACTGTAGTGAACCATGAAATCGCAAATGCTATGCAGCTCTTATTGACCAATAATACTTTATTAAATAGAAATAGAGTGTCCTCCTAGCTTCTGTATGGTGTGTAAAGGTATCAGTATATAAAGACAATTGCACATATGTCCATAGCTGCACATGTATTGGTTGGTGGGCAACAATCGGGAAAACAGGATGGTGTATTTATTTGTCAGGCAAGAAATCTTTCTTTTTCTGCTCCTTAAGAGTTAACCAAAACTAAAGGGGCCAGTTCAGCAAACATTAAATATGAGCCTCAAACATGAAGGCTTCTTTGTTACTGAAACAAAAATACCACAGCAGGTGGTAGACTCGAACACAGGAGGGAGGAGGAGGTTCAGTTGTTGCCCATTTTTCTAATCCTTTCAGAATACCCATTGTCTGAACCCCAAAGTTAACGTGTTCCTGCTCCGTCTCATGGAGACAATTTCAGCGTGAAAACGCTGTGCCCATCACTGGTTTTCGACAACAGTTTAATCTTTGGGTATGGAATGTATCACCACTCAACAAGGCAGGAGAGGCAATTGTCTGTCTGAGATGAGCCAATAATATCTGCTTATCAAAGCATAAAACTGTTCTGAATGTGGCAAGTTAGAGTTAAGTAGGAATTCATGCCAACCGCAGCAGTAGTTTGCAGGTTTTAGGCTGTTTTAATCAAGACAGAAATGTGGCTTTTGTTGTCCTTGTGGCAGCTCAAAGCAACTTTGTGGTAACCACATTAGGTTTCTAAAGCTAAGACCAAACTCTGCACAGTCTGTATCTATTTATATCAAGATGCTTCAGTGGGGATACAGCTTTTAAAATGGATTCATAATTGAAGTTGGAATATTGTTTTCATTCCCTAAAAATGAATGAAATGTAGTTTATAACTCTGGACCTCAGAGTGCCCTAAGTGGGAAGCATTAAAAGATGAGTTAAAGGGCAAAGGTGGGCTACTGAACTGATGCCTGCTACTGCTCATGATGAAGGGCACCACGTATCCCATTCATATGCCGGGTCCCTCTGTGTTCTCATTGAGCCATCCACATTCGTTTCTTTTATTCTAAATCACAGTTGGAACAATGCAAGAAAATGAATGCAGTATAATGAGAATTAAAAAAATAAATCTGTGAGAAGTATAGAGTTGGAAATCTTGTTCTTATAAACGTAAGACACAAATTCTAATGAGCTTATAGATGGTCCGTAAATCATGTTCGTGGGTAAAAAATACCCATGGACACGGGTATTCTTTCCTAACCAGAGAGAAGCTACGATTCTGCTGCCTACATCACACATTAGACCGAATCATGGCCTCTTTTAGTGGCACTAAACATATACACAGAGCACTAAACGTATACACAGAGCAGTATCTGCAAACTTACGGACTTTTGTGATCTTCTGGATAATACTAGCATTCAGAAGTTAGCGTTTCATCTGACACATTCCTTTCATGTGTAGTATTCGTAAATGGGAAAATAGCCCTAAATCATTATTTTCACTCTTGACCTGGGACACTATAGCTAGGGAGAATCTCTGGGATATCTGGAATGGAGCTAAGGCTCGTCAACTATTTGGTTGTTGCCTTTCTGAGTTTAAAAAACAATGCTGTTTACTGTGACCTCAGGCCTCTGTCTGTGTGTCCAAGAGAGACTCCAGTTGGGTAGAGTCCCTGATTGGAGTCTCAGTCACCAGAAGTCCAGTCACCACTTCTTCCACCAGTGGAGACTGTCTCTGAACCCTAATCTGTCAGTGAAACCATGGTCAATGGCGTAGCATCATTAACCCTGATTTTGCCAGCCATTCTTACTCTGCTACCCCATGAGAACCTGGGCCACTCATTGAACACTCCGAGCCTGGATTCCTTCACTTGGAAAATGAGTTTGCTGAAGATACTAACCTGCCATGTTAGCTTGTTAAAGGGAATACATGAGGTGCTGTATCCCTGCCTCACAGAAAGTGCCTTATAGTTTGTCATTTCATAGTTTAGTGGGTAAGAGAGTGAAGTGAACTCTACTACCAGACTACCTGGGTTTAACTCTTGGCCCCACTACTTATCAGCTGTGTGATCTGAGGCAAGTTACTCAGTGCTTTGATTTTCTTTTCTGTAAGTTGGGATAATAGTAAAACCGATTTCACTGAATTGTTGTGAAGATTTAAATTGGGATTACATGACAAGTGATTAGGACAGGGCTTGGCACATGGTAAATGTAAAACAAGTAATAGTTATTGTTATGTTTTGTTATTGTTGTCGACACATTTCTGATTATGTGTTTTATGTAGTCACTGTGATGGGGTTTTTTTCATAGCTACTATTAATACATTAATAAATGCACTGATATTTCCAATTAATAGGTCCTGAATTCCTATTTGAGAGCCATATCACAAAATTGAGTATGCGTGTGTGTGTGTTTGTGTGTCCGTGTCCGTCCGTCCGTCTCCTCTGGGTAAATATGTACCGAGTAGCAGGTAGTTCTGACACTGAAGACTCTGTAGACAGTGGCATTTAGGCAGGGACTGCATTTGTCTTAGGTAGATGTTATCTAAGGACCAGTACAGCAACTCTGCCCATGTGATTTTCACTGGATTGTCTTTTTCTACCAGATTGTTATTTTATTTAAGTTTTAATAGTCACAACGTCAATAGCATGAGCTTAGTGAGACATAGCTTTGACCTCAGGAATCTTAAGAAAAATAAGATTATTCTTATCTTAATAATAATAGAAAAATAAGATTATTAAGGGTGGGCTGCGTTTGTGGTGATATTTGTTAGTTGTATCTTTGTTCCTACAGGTCTACATTTTAGTTCCATTGTCTCAAAATGAAAAGATAATAGCACAGTCATGTGTTGCTTAATGATGGGGATATTTTCCGGGATATGTGTCATTAAGTGATGTCGTTGTTGTGTGAACATCACAGAGTGTACTTACACAAACCTAGATGGTAGAGCCTACTACACACCTAGGCTATGTGGTGTAGTCTATTGCCCCCAGGCTACAAACCTGTACAGCATGTTACTGTATTGCACACTGTAGGTAGCTGTAACACAGTGATAAGTATTCGTGTATCTAGAGATACCTAAACATAGAAAAGGCGGAGTAAAAATATGGCATGATAATCTTATGGGACCACCATCGTATATGTGATCTGTCATTGACTGGAACATCATTATGTGATACACAACTCTATTTAGCGAATCAGTGTTACATGATAACATGAAGATTATGATAGGCAAGGAACAGGACTTTCTAGTAGAGCAGAGTAACTGTTTTATAAATCAAAATCAATCCTAAAAGCTTAATCAAATTGAACAGTTATTTTATGTCCCCCTTTATCATCCTCCACCCTTTTTATATGTTGTATTTCCCAGCATAGATTGTAAGCTCCTAGTGGCCAGGTATTGTGACCTTCTGGATGTCTTCTGTATAGCAGAGACTCAAATGTCGTTGATTGGTTTATCACGTGGCAGTTTACCTTCAGTATGTTCCATTCCATGTGTTCTGTATAAAACGTGCTGGACCTGGAGTTTGAACACCTGGTTTCTAGTCTGAGCTCAACTTCTTTACTAATTTTGATACAATGAGTTACTTAATTTATCTGAGCCTCAGTTTCGTTATCTATAAAAAAGTGATTAATACTTGCTCTACCCAACACATATAGTGTGTATGAGGATCAAACGAGATAAAGTTAATGAAAGCACTTTCTGAACTTTGCCAGTTTACATATATGTTAGTTTCGGGCACGGGTGTCTGATGTCTGGGTTAGATTTGGCTCTGTTGCTTACTAATGATATAAAATTTGACAAATTACTTAACCTTTCTGAGTCTCAGTTTTTTCATCTGTAAAATGGAAATGATAATACCTTTATCTTACAGATTTATTTTTAGGATTCAGTAACATAGTATATGTGAGCAGCACCTGGCATATAGAAAGCGCCCAATAATGTTGGCTGCTATATCATCATCATCATTATCATGAGTCAGAAAGTATCGAGGTTATGAGATATCAGCTTATCTGATATCAGTGCACTCTGCTACCCCATGAGACCCTGGGGTAAGACTGAATAGGGGGTGGAAAACAGTGCGGAGATTCCTTAAAGAACTGAAAGTAGAACTACCATTTGATCCAGCAATCCCACTACTGGGTATCTACGCAGAGGAAAAGAATTCATTATACAAAAAAAAGATACTTGTACATACATGTTTATAGCAGCACAATTCACAGTTGCAGAAATATGGAACCAGTCCAAATGCCCATCAGCCAACGAGTGGATAAAGAAATTGTAGTATATATATACCAAATGGAATACTATGCAGCCATAAAAAGAAACAAAATAATGGCATTCACAGCAACCTGGATGGAATTGGAGACCATTATTCTGACTGAAGTAACTCAGGAATGGAAAACCAACCATTGCATGTTCTCACACATAAGTGGGAGCTAAGCTATGAGGATGCAAAGGCATAAGAATGATACAGTGGACTTTGGGGACGTGGGGAAAAGGGTGGGAAGAAGGTGAGGGATAAAAGACTTCACATTGGGTACAGTGTACACTGCTCGGGTGATGGCTGCACCAAAATCTCAGAAATCACCACTAAAGAAATTATTCATGTAACCAAACACCACCTGTTCCCCAAAACCTATTGATATAATAATAATTTTTAAAGGACTGAATGGGGGAAAGAGAGGAATAAAGAAAGGCTTCATTTTTATGACTCATTTTAGTAGATTTAATGTGACTCTGAGTGGCCAGTACTTTACATTTATCCTAAATCTCAGTAGCAAAATTCTAGGGAGAAAAAGGAGCTAACACTTACGGACTGGCTGCCATGTGTCAGGTACTATGGTAAGGGCCTTATGTGTAAAAACTGAATCCTGTGAGCTCTCTGAAGTAGCTGCTCTAAGCATCCTCATTTTACACATGAGGAAACTGAGGTCCAGAGAAGATAAGTAACTTGCCTGTGGCCAACTTGGTCACTAAAGCAATTGGCCTTCAGGGCCTTGGTTCTTCCTCCCTGTGCTAAAGTCTTCAAGGACAAGGGAGACCTCCTGAATCACCAAACATAATTTTTTCTTCATTGCAGCCAAAAGCAGAGAAGTTTATGCATCAGCTTTGCTTTAATTTGAGTTTTGTACTGTCCAGATCCCAGCCTACATAGGGTGACATATAAAGTGTAGAATTTGTATGTGTGTGTATATATACTTTTCCCAAATCTTCCATTTTTAGATATACATTTCTCTCATGTTCCAAAACCCTGCCTGCTTAGTGTCCCAAAGCATCTCCAGCTCCATGTGTCTAGTATGGAACTTGTCCCTTGTGGCTTTACAGTGTCAGGGATTGGCAGTGGTTGGCAGGCGGGGATATACTGTCTTTGTGCCTCAGTTTTTTCATCTTTAAAATGGAGATGCTTGATATATGGTGATCGCTGGATTAAGTGAGATAATGTTGATGACAAACGGTTGTTGGCATGGCAGGTTGTAAGCACTGAATAAACATAGCTGTTGTTCTTACTGCCACTCTGCGGGGACCAGTTCTGTAGGCCTGGGGGCAGTAGTAAGGTCTCAGTCGGACCTTCTGGCTTCACTCTCCTGAGCAGATAAAATTTCCACTAGGGCTTTGGTTCGGGTATTGCTGAAAGAGGAGGTGGGTGGGTAGGTGGGTGGGGGTAGATATATACAAAGGAGCGAATTATAACAATGAGCCTTTTCTGCTTCAGTTCTTGTGTAGAAAACATATGTTCAGTGATGCAGGCAGCAGTTGGGTTAAAGACACACTGTAGGGCCGCAGACAAAAGCCCTGTGCCCTTCCTGCATTCACAATGTTTCCAAACATATTCCCTTGGCTCACTTGTTAGGGACTGAGCTGTCAGCTGGATCCCCTTGAAAGTGTGATTTCTTTTTCCCGTTCCCTTTCAAAGGCCGTCCCTCCCTTCCCCTCTCCCCCAGTGTTTTACACTTCATATAATCCAGTGTGCCCGACAGACCACTTCGGCCTTTGTGCTACTGATGTTTAGGGGAAGGAGAGAATTGATCTGATGGAGATCTTGGGTAACTTTTCACTTGTCCAAGGATCAGAAAGTGCTAAGCCACTTTTAGGCCAAACATCATCAGTGGCTCAATTATTTCGTACTTGGTGTAGTTAGCCATTCTTCACCTTCAATTAACAGTTAAGACAATGAACAGATTAGTGCAGTGGAATTCTTAGAAGTAGCGGCTGGGAATTAGGGGCATGTGTGTGTTGTGGTGCGGTTGGGAGAATTCTTGCTTTTATTTATAAAGTGAATAGTTTTTGATAAAAAGATAAAGATACGGCAAGGCACCGCGGAAGTATTTGGAGAGAAGTCAGCCGTCATTCTGGTATTAATTTTGTGAAACGTACGGGTATGTCCATGTTTAGTTCTAGATTCAGGTAGTATTGCTATGTGCCATGGCTGCAGTTTGAGCGTTTTCCTTTTCTTTATTGAAGTTTTTTGTGGCTCTGATGGGTTTATTTTCATCAATGAGACTTTAAAAAGATATATTTATGTGTATTACTTTTTGTTATGTATATATATAACAGTTATGTATATATAACATAACAGTATCAGGTATAATACTAATACATTAGAAAAGATTAGGTATAATACTTTTATGTATAATCTACTAACACTACTATTGAGGTAACAGTGAGCTAGAGATTTAAAGAACTAGCATACTAAGTACTTCCATCACTGATTACTCTTGGGCATTTCACCCTCCCAAAGTGGACAAGTGAAAATCTGCAAAATGGGAATTACATGATTATCTTACTTTATAAAGCATACCATAATAAAATAAAAACAGTTTTATAGATGATGGTCAACAAGAATTTTCTTGTCTTTGTAAAGATCTTGGATTGTGTCTTCATTGCCGTATCATTGAGTCAGTTTTAATGCTCTTGTTTCCTCTTTTTCCCCAAGAGTCTTGCTCTTGCTTTCTTTCTGTTTCATGCTATTGTTTATTAATTGGGTTGCTCATCCTGAAAAGCAGCAGCATATCCCAAGGAAGGAGAGGCAGTAGGCAGGCAGAGAATTTCCCATTGGCTTAGAGCTGTAAATGGGTTGTTAGCTCATTTTAGCAGTGGAGCAATTATAATCCCGCTAATGAGTAGGCAGATAAGTGGAGTTTCCCATATATGGTGTCTTCTGGTGTGAGGATAATTTCAACACCTAAAAATCCATAGACCAAAAAAAAAAAAAGTCATATAAGTATTTTTTAACAGAAAATGCCAACAGAGTCATCCTCCCAATACGTGTCAGAACCAACAAAGGAAACTACTGATGGTGTTTTAACTTTTAGTACTGTCATCTGAAAAATCCTTGAAAGGAAAACGTTGTGGTAACTCATACATATTCCCCTGAGACTGAAAGTAAGAGCCTGCAAAGATCTCAGTAGTGGGTGAAGCTAATAGACTGTAAGGTGGGATGACTTGCACCTAAGGTGGCACCTTTCTCTTGTGCCTGGAGTGGAATGTCACTCAGAACCAACAGTAGAACAACTGGGAAATAAATTGATATTCTTTCCCACATCGAATGAATTCATTTCACAGAGATGGGGAGGAAGTGAGGGTAATAAGAGTGTGTTTCTGAGGCTCTTCCCTCCAGCAGATAGGTTTTGTGTTTTCTTGGTTGTAAAGGAGGCTAATGCTTCAGAAGCTAGAGTGATTCCTGGGCTCTCTCGGTAAGACTAATTGTGCTGTTTCCTGCTTCCATCTATGAGTCAGCTTTGTTACATAGAGTGCATGTAATAGTGACGCAGAGTAGACGCTATTGAAACAAACAAATCTATTAGGCTGCTTGGAAAACAGGGGGAGAAAAAAGAACAATGATTTTGTAAACTCCATAAAGGCCAAAAAAAGGCTTTCAGTAAGTATGCAGAGACTAGAAATCAAATCCCATTTCCTATCATAAGAAGCCTGTTGTTTCAGCCGTAGTAGTTAATGTACTGTATGTGAAAGATTTAAGACTGGTTGGAAAGCTCTGCTTCTGTTTTATTAGGCTGCTATTGAAAAGCCAACAGCATAACTTCGACTAGGTGCTTTGAGATTTCTTAATGGGCTGTCAGGGGCAAGACACCAGGGCTGTGCTATACTAGCTCTTTCCTGTACATTAAAACAACAGGGGCCAAACGATCACATACAGAAGTATGAATTACTTGATGCTTTCTCTGTTCCATATGGCCAGCCATGTCTTTGGCAATTAATCATGTACAAAATCAGTCGAGTGCTCTCTGAAGCATTGAAGTCAACATTTAGTTGTACCTGTGCCAGTAGGGGCAGTGGGGTTGCAGGCGTAAAATAGCAGGATGAGGGGCTGCTGGCGCCAAGGCCCAAGCAGCTGGCTTCTATAAACAACACTTTTTTTTCCTCTTTACCTTTCTCCCCCACTTTTTCTTTCTTTCTATTTTTTTTTTTTCTTTCCTTGACAAGTACATGGGGCTGTTTTTCACTATCATCTGAAACACCAGAGTTGCCAACTGGAGCTCTGAGGTCTAGCTTTCGTACATTGCCCCGGCATCCGAGCTTAAACGTAAGGGGCAGGCCCTCTTTTCCCACAGCAGCCTGAACATTCCAGCGGTCACCCACATGACTGTCCCCGAGAGTTTCTGCAGTGGCAGGCAGGCTGCTGTGGTTCCATGGCTTTTTGTCAAACAGAGGAGGCAGAGTGATTTCTCTACTCGTAGAAGGAGAGAGATGGGAGATACGGTGTAAGTGCTTTGGGGAAAAAACAAAAATAAGTAGTCATTCGTAGTCATGGCTCTGATATTTTAGGATTTTGGGTTTTGTAAATCAATTTCCATTTCTTTTCCTCTGCGATATTTCCCCCAAGACTTTATACATATAATGCTGCTTCCAATAGTCCTGAAACCAATTTCTGACATTTATCAAGCATTTTGTATATGCTGAGCACTGTGTGAAGCACTTTCCATGGATTATTTCATTTACTCTTCACAAGAGCTTCACGAGTTCGGTGCTATTACTTATACCCCTTTATGGATGAGGAAACTGATCAAAGAAACATTTTCCCTGAATTCTTTCCCCACAGACATTCTTGATTACTCTCAGCCAGCCCCCTTAGTGCAATAGTACATGATGGAAAAACACTAAAATATGTCTTACTGGCACATTTTTGAGGAGTCATGTGGTGAACTCTGCGGAGATGTTCAGTCAAATAAAGTAGGTCTTTGAGATGAACTGAACCAAGTGTGTCTTTAAGGTGGGAATAAAAGCCTGCTTTGTTGGCAGCCTCTTGAAGACTTCTGCCTTTGTGCCTTCCTTTCAAGACAGTGGAGCTTATCTCCTGCTTTCCTGGGTGAGTAGACTATGAAGGGCGGGGGAGGGGAGGGAAGGATGAAGACAGCAGCCTTAAGTAGTCCAGTAGACGTGGCACCCAGTGGTGACTTGGTGTTATCTCTTAGCCGAGGTCATCCAGGATGCGTTTTCTCAAATTCAGGAAACAGGGGAAAGAAAGTTTTAACATTGTGTAAACATTGGCACCCCCAAAACCTCCTGCTCCCGGAGAGGGAGATAAGGTAGGCAGAAGGCCTGGGAGGAATGTTTATTTGTTCTGCCGCGCTGTGGATCCAAGCATGCTGGAAATCTTTGGTGGTGCCCAGTCTTCGTTTAGAAAATGTGAAGGCATCACTCAGCATTGAGCCAAAGAGGCCTCACAAAAGAGCCATCTTAAACTGACAATCACTAAATGAAGGAAGACCTGAGATTGACCTTTCTTTGATGGGACTAAGGCTATCTCAGTGGGTTCTGTGCCTTTCTTCTTCTTCTTTTTTTTTCTTTTTTTTAAGTTTAAAAAAAAAAAAAAACGGAAAGAGAGAAAGAAAAAAAAAAAAGTATTCCTGGACTTTTGAAGAGGGGAGCCCTGGTTGGGGGTTTTGACAGCCTGTGGCAATGTTGATGTGAGGAAATAGCTTTCCCAGCTGATAACATCTTAAACCAAGTTTCTTCACAAGTTGAACCTTTAGCCCTCATTATCAGTCAGAGCATATCTTTGTAATTTGTGTGTGCAGAGGGGAAATACAACCCTAACATGAGACAGCTATGTATATAAAAAGTGTTGGGGGTGACATTTTTCCCATAATGACAGTATTACTTCTGTGGTGGTGGTGAGGATGGGTAGAGAGGGAGATCAGAAAGGTACGCAGTTCTGGGATCCCTTTTGAAATTGCAAGAACAGTAGTAGATTTTTTTTTTTTTTTGAATGAGCTCTGTAGAGGGATTACCAGCCATATTTGTAGAATGCCATCCTGTTTCCATGCATTTCCTTGGACAACATTCTTTGATTTGTAAGATGGAGAGATTAAGTCTGAGTTTTGGAGTTACAGGCCTATCAGAAGCTGTTGCATCTTCTCAGAGAGGAACCAAAAGGATTAAAGACTTGCATAGAAGTATTAGTAAAGAGTAAATGGTGTAAGTCTCCTTTTAAATCTCAGAGTGGTTCGTCTCTGAAAACCCTACATGCGACAAATTCTGCTATGATACAGTGGAATTAGGACATACTGAAAGTTACTGACTATAGCAATATGCCCTACAAGAATTAGGTGAAGTGCTGAGTTTTAATTGAATCCGTTCAGAATTAGGAGACTTTTTCCAAGCAAGACAGGAAACTTAAGCCTAAAATTCAAGGCTTCTTAGAGTTCTTGGCTTTTCTTTTCTAATTTGCATTCAGTCTCTCTCTCTCTCTCTCTCACTGGCTGTGGATTTTTTGCTTTGGTTTTATACATGAAGTTTTGAGCCAGGAGAAATGAAAGACTCTGGGAAATTCTTAGGGGTCCTTAATATACTGTGTGTTGCCAGAGTCCAAACTAGTTTTCTCTACTGAAATGGAGAAAGTGGGACTTCTTCCTCCTATGCATACCCTCGTATTAGGAGGGTATATTTTAGACACATCCATCCAAATGAGTATTGTCCTTTTAAGTAATCACCTACCAAGGGCATATACTCATTTTTCTGGATTCTGTTGCTTAAGAATAGTTTTTCTGACCCCATTCTTAGACTCATCTTCAGGAATAGTTTGAATCAAATCAAAGCTGGTTCCGCATACTGTTTTTGACCTTGAATAGTGCTTTCTGGCCTGATTGTTAGCTTCACTCCCCAGACATGTTTCAGCATGCCATTTGGCTTCATTTATTCCAAAGTATCCATCAGGAGTCCACTTTCATGGCATGTTGCTATACTAGGTACCTTGGAGATTATTAAGAAATGGGTATGGACCCTTCTGGTTTAATGGAGCCCTCACTCTGGAAGAGAAAAATTTAAATGAATATGTAAGTGCAATGGAGTACGACATGGTGGTGCATAAAAAGAATGATCAGCTCCGTCTAATTTGGTGGAAGGACGTAGTTTGTGGAAGACTTCATAGAGGAGGTGTTTTTGAGATGTTTCTTAAAGAATGAGTAGTTACCGAAAAGTTATATGGCAAAGGTACAAATCGAAGTATAGTCTAGAACAGTCGTGTGTTTTCGGGGAATTACAGTTTTAAATGAAACAGATGATAGGAGATAAAATTTGAGAAGTAAGCAGGACCTGTATCAAAAAGAGTTTTTTTCCCCCAGGCTAAGGAATTTGGACTTCAAAAAAATCATTTTTTGTGTGTGTCCTCCAAATGCCAATAACCGAAGCGTATATAAACAAAGGTGCTCTGGTTTAGGTGGGATTTTGAAGCCAAAGCTCCTTATCTCCTTGGTGACCCTAAGAAACTTTGTGGAAGCACTAGGGCTTCATGACAAAAGCCTAAAAACCACTATTGTAGGTGATGCTGAATTATTTAAAAGGAAGTAACATGTTTGGACATATACTTTTAAAAGATCACTCTTGAAGCAGGAAAATTCATGAAAGGGGTGAGATGGACACAGACCAGTTTGGAGGCCATTATATGGTCCAGATGAGAGATGGGCCTGAACTAAGCCTATGGCAGTGGGGAAGAGGTAAGTTTCAGTCATATTGAAGAGAGAGGAATCACAGGATTTTTTTATGTTTAGGTATAGGAAGTGCAGAAAGGAAAGGGAAGAAGATTAGGGTGATTCTTAGGGTTCTAGTTTGGGTTATTGCATTAATCGTAGTACAGTCACCACTCTGGGTAACTACGATGAAAGCAAAAATAGTCAGTTCAAATGTGGACAGGTGAAGGTCAGAATCTTATGTTTGAGGCAGCATGTTTAAGGAAGATAGTCAGTTATTGGTTATAAGGGACCAGAGCTTAGTGGAAAGGTCCGCTTGAAGGTAGAAGTGTAGAGATGTCAGCAGTCTACGGGGAACCCTTAAAGCCATTGGAAGGGCGGATCACCCACAGAGAGAGCAAGCCGAAGAGATGAGAGGAGGATGAAAGGTATGACCTTGGGATAACAACAGTTCCTCATCCTAGAATGAGGAAAGGCATACAGGAGACTGAGAAGGACCAGCTTAGTGTCAGGCACTGGCCCAGGAGAGACAGATGTGCGCAAACCGAGAGAGATCAAGTAAAATAAGAACTGGTTCTAAAAATAAAACCCACCCTCGGCCGGGCGCGGTGGCTCACGCCTGTAATCCCAGCACTTTGGGAGGCCGAGGCGGGCGGATCACAAGGTCAGGAGATCGAGACCACGGTGAAACCCCGTCTCTACTAAAAATACAAAAAATTAGCCGGGCGCGGTTGTGGGCGCCTGTAGTCCCAGCTACTCGGGAGGCTGAGGCAGGAGAATGGCGTGAACCCGGGAGGCGGAGCTTGCAGTGAGCTGAGATCCGGCCACTGCACTCCAGCCTGGGCGACAGAGCGAGACTCCGTCTCAAAAAAAAAAAAAAAAAAAAAAAACCCACCCTCATAGGATAAAGAGATCAAGATTTTCTACCACTAGGGATATGCAAAGAGATATGCCTCTGGCTTCTGGTACATAAAAATTTTATGATTGTGATTGTTCAGTGGTTGCCTGATTTCCTTTAAAGTTTTTCCACTTAAAGTAATAGACATTTTCAGGAATCCCTTTGTTAAACTAGCATAACCTAGTACAAGGTAGATTGGCAGAGCTTAAGATGAAAGTAAACAGTAATAATCATGACGGCATACGTACCAGGCAACTGATACTTACAAGAACTGTGGAGCGGTTCTGTTACTATCACCATTTGGAGTTATGGGAAAGACCCGCAGCTAGGAGGTGACAGTGGGGATTTGAACAGCCAGCACTCTAAAATTAATACTTAGTTCTTTCTGATCTGGCCTGCATTTCCGTAGATTTCTATTGAAAAAAAGTACTAATGAAATGAAATTTAGCCTCTAGTGCACGTTTCCTAAACCTGGGGGGTTTTCTTGTGTTTTGGGAGGAGGGGAGGGAGAATGTAATTTTTGGTAATAGGAGACTTTTTAAAAATTGTTACTCGTTTGAAGAAGTTCTATGTTACTACTAATGGGAAAATGGCCTATAAACATTTCCTAGGGAAGTCAACCCTTGAAAAGCCGACACTGTTATAAGGAGTAAAAATATCACGTTAATTGCCTTGTAAAAAGAATGCTCTTTTGACACTGAAATTTCCTTTTGTGCAATGATTTCTTTTCACCCTAAATTTTCGAGTTTGAATGTTCGAAGTTCACCCTTCCTTTTCTAATACTAAAATAGTTTCTTGTAACAGAATTTGTTTTTTTTGTTAAGTTATATTTTTCTATATTTTTACTACTTATATGCTAAATGTGTTTACTTGAAACTTGTTTTCTGCACTCTTCTTTTAAAAATGTGATGCAAATATTTTTAAGTTAAATTCTTATAAAATTTACATACAATAAAATTGGCCTTTTTTTGGGTATACAGTCCTATAGGTTTTTTATGGTTTTTGTTTGCTTGGGTTTTTCTTGAGGTGGAGTCTTGCTCTGTTGCCCAGGCTGGAGTGCAGTGGCTTGATCCCAGCTCACTACAACCTATGCCTCCTGAGTTCAAGCGATTCTCCTGCCTCAGCCTCCCGAGTAGCTGGGATTGCAGAAGTGTGCCACCGCACCGGCTAATTTTTGTATTTTAATAGAGACAGGGTTTTGCCATGTTGGCCAGGCTGATCTCGAACTCCTGATCTCAGATGATTTACCTGCCTCGGACTCCCAAAGTGCTGGGATTACAGGCATGAGCCACATGTCCTATGAGTTTTAACGTTTGTATAAACTCATGTAACCACCACCACAATCAAGGTACAGAATGGTTCCATCATGCTCAAAAATTCCCTCATGCCACGTCTTGCCCAGTCGAATCCCTAGCAACCACTGTCATTTTCTCTGACCCTACAGTATTGCCTTTTCCAGATTGTCAAATAAGTGGTTTTGTTCACTGAGCATCATGTCTTTGAGATGCTGAGTGGTGGCGTGCATCAGTTGCTCAGCCCTTTTTATTGCTGTTGTAGTGTTCTATTGTGTGAATGTACCACCGTGTGTTTATCCATTTACCCTTTGAGGAACATTTAGGTTGTTTCCAGTTTTTGGTGGTTATGAAGAAAGTTGCCGTAAACATTTGTGTACATGTTTTTGTTTGAACATAAGTTATCATTTCTTTAGATAAATCCCTAGAAATGAGCTTGCTAGGTCATATTTTAAATGTATGTTTAACTTTATAAGAAATTGCCAAACTGTTTGTCAGAATGGTAGTATTTTGCATGCCTCCTAGTAGTGTCTCAACTTTTAAAAACTTGAACGCTATTTTAGATGCTCTTGGGTGGGGGTTGGCGAATTGTGTTTCACAGTGCCTTGGGGCTTTGAGAAGATGCCCCATGACAAAGGGAGGACCTCTAGGTCCTCCACACCAGCTTCAAAGAGAATTGTCCCAGTTTTGTTTGTTGTATATATTGGAGTTGCATGTAAGGATACATTTGGGGAGAAAAGAACTTTATCTGCAAAGCGTTTAAAAACCATTGCAATAGGGAAGTACACCCACAGTGTGAGATGTGGACTACAGGTGATAGAGGGTGAGGCAAGGTGGCACTTGGGGACTCTGCACATGAGGACCACACTGAGGCAGTGATTCTCTCTTCAGCTCCATCTGTTTATGTGATTATGTCAAGGAAGTTTTCATTTAAATCTGCTGCATCATTATTCTCCACCACTTGTTAATATCTTCCTTTACAAAGAGGGAGCATGCTTTAGTCTCAGAGCCTTCAGCAAGCAACAATTCCTGTCTAGAATGAAATAAATATATGGTTTTCTTTATAATATATTTACTTTTATGATTATCTTCTCATTTATAAGTACCATTGGTTTTTCCATTTTTCTTTTGAAGTGAATTTATATTTTTTAAAAATGAGCCAATTTTCATTGTATTTTTTCTTTTTTTACTTTTATCTAGAAATTACTGTGAAAAATGAGTCAATTTAAAGAAAAATATTAAATACTATATTATATAGTTCATATGCAAATATGGCAAGAATTATGAAGATGTGCTAGAATAACTGAAGTTTAAGAAACTCTTGAACTAGAGGATCTGGTTATTTAAAGAAACCTTAGAGTGAATCCTTTTGTGAAGTGATAAAGCACATAACTATTTCTTAGTTTATCTATTTTATGAGTTTATCATTTATGTAATGGTAATTTCTTAAAAGAAGAGAGCCTTCATTGTTCTTTGTGTTTGTAATACTTATTTTTCAAGTCCCTTCTTTATTCACTGATTTGACAAATATTTTGTGGGCAATGGGGATACAGTGTTGACTAAACAGGCAACATCCCCTTTCTTTGTGAGACTTTCTTTCTTACCTCCTTGTTCCTCCCACTCTTAGAGGCGGTTCAGGGCCTATGGAAAACAAGGGCCCCTGGATAAAATGTAAGTGATATGAAAGGCAAGGAAGAGGTAAATGACTTTAAAAAATAAACATTTTAGTAGATTTACAGAGGGAAATAATTTTGTTTTGATCATGTTTTTGGAGCTAGCTGGATGTCTACTTTGTCTTTCGTTGGATGCATTTTTGCATTTTGGTAAGATGATATGTACCCACAGACATAACGATAAACTATGTGACTTTTTTTTTTTTTTTTTTTTCTTTGAGACAGAGGTTCGCTCTTATTGCCCAGGCTGGAGTGAGATGGTGCGATCTTAGCTCACTGCAAACTCCGCCTCCTGGGTTCAAGCGATTCTCCTGCCTCAGCCTCCTGAGTAGCTGGGATTACAAATGCCTGCCACCGCACCCAGCTAATTTTTTATATTTTTAGTAGAGACGGGGTTTCGCCATGTTGGCCAGGCTCATCTTGAATTACTAACCTCAGGTGATCCACTCGCCTCGGCCTCCCAAAGTGCTGGGATTACAGGCGTGAGCCACTATGCCTGGCTGATAAACTACATGACTTTTTGAGGTTCCTTTCAACTTTAAGTACATGAAGTAGGGTGTCACAGACAAGGAGTAGTACTATTGTTAGAATACCTGCTAATGCTCAGACCTCTCTGAAATTAGACATCTCTCAGATTAGAGATCACAGATTGATAGCTGCCTAAGTTCTATTCAGCCCATTGGTGTTTCTCGTTTGACCCACAGGGTATTTTTTGTTTAATTTTAATGAGTTTACAAGATTTACAAAAATTGGTTTTCACATTACACACACACACACACACACACACACACACACCCCACACCAGATTTCTTGTTTATTTTGAAAATTCATGAATCTGGCATCAATGAGCCAGCTTTTCTGAGTGGCAGAGCTGGCTGGATCTGAATAGTGGCTGCCTTTTTAAGGCAGAACATGTGCTCTCTTTTAGTAACCTCTGCTTAACTCATTCATGGTTATGCGCCTGGCCTAGTGAGTATTTGAATTTGCAACCTCTGGATCTTGGGTTTCATGCCCTGGAATTACCTAGAGAAGCTGAACGTTCCTCCTTGTGCTGGAGGGCTGAAAATATTGTTACCACAGAAGCTGCTTGACTGTCCAACTGGGCACATCTTCCAGCACAGTAGATGGAATACTGGGCCTAGGAGGCAGGATCAGGGTCCTCTTCCTGGCTAGTGTCAGGTAGATTATCCAGGCTTCTTCACAATGGAGGTACTATTTTCTGACTTACCTGTTTGCATCCATTAACATTTTTGATAAGCAACAGAAACAGGTTCTGATGAAATTTTTTTTTTTTTTTTGAGATGGAGCCTCACTCTGTCGCCCAGGCTATAGTACAGTGGTGTGATCTCAGCTCACTGCAAGCTCCACCTCCCGAGTTTCAAGCTATTCTCCTGCCTTAGCCTCCTGAGTAGCTGTTATTATATGTGCGTGCCACCACGCCTGGCAAATTTTTGTATTTTTAGTAGAGATGGGGTTTCGCCATGTTAGGAAGGCTGGTTTCGAACTCCTGACCTCAAGCAATCTGCCCACCTCAGCCTCCCAAAGTGCTGGGATTACAGGCATGAGCCACCGTGCCCAGCCCTGGTGAATTTAAACAAAATGGGACTTTATTGAAAGGATATTGGGTGACTGACACTATCAAAGGAAAAATGAACGATCTGGACTCAGAAAGTTCCAGAAACTAGAGATACTCTGAGGACCATGGGTGGAAGGAATTAAGGGAATTGATAAATTGCCTCAGCATTTTCCCCCATTTCTATATCATTCCTCTCAAGAGTCTAAAGTCCTGGAAAAGGATCAGGTTGGTCTGGCCCACATCCTTCAATAGGGGAGGATAGGACACCTTGGTTGACAGTCCCTCTAAGACTTTATACCATGAAAGAAAAGACTTTGTAAGAGGAGATTTAGGTGATGTTACCAGACAAAGGGGATGAGGTATGGATTTAGGCAATAGAAACAACAAATTTCACTACTCCTCAAGGTTGTCATGATGATATTAAATATGCACTATCAAATGCTATGAAAGAGTAAGGAAGTGGTGTTTCAAGTTACAGGAGAACCAGGTTATGGGTGTGCTCTTTAAGTAAACAAACATATTGGCATCTGTTAGATAAGGAATATATTGAATGACTTAGAACACAGACAGTTTCATTGACATTGTAGTGACAATTTCATTCCTTTTAGCAATTGCTTTGGTTATAAAATCTCCAAAAAAGCCACACTAACTTTAAATTTAAAAACGATATCTATAAAATCTAAAGGTGTTCTTTGAGATATTCATTCAAAGAAATGGTCTTTCTGATTTTTGTGTTCCCTTTTTTTTTTGCAAGATCTTGATTTGCAACAAGCAAGGAAAATGAGTGAATCTTCTCCCTTCTTTCCCCGCCAAACATTGCTGGCATGGGTAGAAATTTAAAGTAATTATTCAAATAAGAGAGGCAGAGAAAGCCTCAGCTGGGTGGCAGGAAACAGAGAGTGAAAGTCAGAGGCTGCTCTTTTTTAAAAAGGCAAAACAAACAACTCACAGTGAAGTGTACGTGAAAATCATTTCTAATAATAGCTCATGGTAGGCAATTCCCAGGGAAAAAAAAAATCATTGGTGTGCTGAGAAAATTAGAGTAAGAATGTGCAGTATCTTGATGTGTTACTTAAGGCAATGGAGCTTTAGAGTTTACCTTATGTGCCATGTACATTGATTAAATACAAAATATATGCTGGCCATTTTTGGCCATCATTTACTGTATTGATTTGTTAGCAGGGGAACTGTAATAAAAAAGCCATTGATTTACTGTCCTTATTTGCTTATGGGCTTTTTTTTTTATTATTAATTTTTCACTTTTTCTTTCTGTTTTGGATCATTTCTTGTAGACAAATGCTGTGCTTCATGAAGTTAAAAGAGAGGGGCTCCCCGTGGAACAAAGGAATGAAATCTTGACTGCCATCCTTGCCTCGCTCACTGCACGCCAGAACCTGAGGAGAGAATGGCATGCCAGGTTAGTTCTGTTATGAAATGGGATTTGTTGTTCTTGACAAACAAGAACTATATTTGGCCAAGCCCTCCCTTAGGGCTGGCCTCGTCCCTTTCCTTTGAGGGGCCATGAAAAATAAGCACATTTAAGATGCTTTCAGCTAAAGTTAGCTTTCCTACCCACGGCACCTACATTAATTGTAATGATCCATTGACATCATCAGTATATTTACACAATTTATTCCTGAATATAATATTTAGCATAAATGTTTGCATTTTGAGCATAATGTAATATAAGCACCTGATACTGAAGAACCCTCTTTAATCAACAGTCTAAAAGACTAACATTGCTATTTCATTAGAGCAGATGTCTGGGAAATCCATATAGTGCTCCTATATCACTCTGTGCAAGGCAGATTACTTGAAAGTATAGTCATGCATCCCTTAATGATGGGGATAGGTTCTGAGAAATGTGTTCTTAGGTGATTTCGCCTTTGTATGAACATCATAGAGTGCACTTACGCAAACCTTGATGATATAGCCGACTATACACCTAGGCTATATGGTATAGTCTGTTGCTCCAGGGCTGCAAACCTGTACAACATGTTGCTGTACTGAATATTATAAGCAGTTGTAACACAATGGTAAGTGTTAGTGTATCTAAGCATAGCTAAATATTGAAAAGGTACTACAAAAATATGCTGTTATAATCTTATGGAACGGAACCACTGACATATGTAAAGTTCGCCGTTGACCAAAACCTCAAAATGTTGTTATGTGGCAATGACTGTAGCCTATTTATCAACCCGATTTTTAGGGTTAATCAACTAGGAATGACTCTTGTTTCAACCTAGTCTCTTTCCATGGAGTTACCTGTGCTTAGAAACTGTGTTACTGGTGAAGACTTTCTTTAAATCATCAGTTTTTACAGAACTGATGCTTGCATAGTAAATATCATGTTATCCTGTTCTTTTTTGAAAACCAGTTGATATGTGGGAGGCTAGAACTAGTTCTCCCAAATGTTAAGATTATCTTTCAGATCTGTAGTTTGTAAAAATTATTGAATTGTCATCCGTCTCTAAGCCAGAGGGAGAGGAATCAGGAAAGGTATGGCATATTTTGTCTCAGAGTCTTATTTGGTGCTTAAAAATTCTATGTGCCTGGAAGTCAAGAACATTTATTGATAGACATAATATTCTCCAAATGACTTCATGCAACAGAATTTATAATAATTGATAGCTTTACTAGTAATAATTGTCATAAAATAGGTTTGTCTGAACAAGGCTGAAGATGGGCATTTTCCAAGAAAGGAGACAATATAAGTATTTATTCTCATTGGATATCAGAAAGCTGCTTTTTCAAATATGTACTATTTTTAAATTCAGACTTGTATTTAAATAGTAATTTTAAAATTCCCAATGATACTCACCCTCCCCTTCCCCCATCTTTTTGGTGGTGTGGTCAGCGTAAATGGCAGACAGTTACTTTTTATTCTTTCTAAAAAAAAATGTTTATAAAAATAGACACAGGGTCTTGTCATGTTGCCCAGGCTGGTCTTAAACTCCTTGCCTCAAGCGATCCTCTTGCCTTGGCCTCCCAAAATGCTGAGATTACAGGTGCAAGCCACCACACCTGGCCAGTGGCAGACGGTTTCAACTACAGTAATGACTAAATGATTTCCAATTTACCTTTCAATAATTAATTCTAAAATTTTCTTTGTATTATAAGTTAAGCATGTATATTCATTAAAGTATACATATTAAGGAATGGAATATCAGTTTGTGGACATCTAAGGGGTTTCTTTGTCTCTGTTTGATGTTTTATGTCATCCTCATGATGATTCCAATTAAATAGAGAGGGAAGAAGAAAGAATTTCCCTGTAATCTTTCCTCCGGTTCCCTTCCATCCAAAGACCGTGTGGTCCAGTGAGAGCGCAAATGGATGTTTTTTGTTGAGTGCATTTGGTTTGTTAACAATAATTTTTTAATACACTAAATCATTAGACAACATGGTCAAAGTGGCCTGTTTAAAAGGAATCTGCTTTCAGCATTTCTGGCCCTTACTGCTAACAATTTAATCAGGAGCTGGAGCCAGTGTTGAAGTTGATGTAGTCTAGCAACTGAAACAAAAACTCTCAAGTCCTTTGTGTTAAGGGAGGAGGAAAGAAAGAGCTTAACAGCTGACACTGTGCAGACCCCCTTAAAACTAAACACCTGAAAGAAAATTTCAAGAGGCTAGTGTCTTGAGATCTCAGAAGGAGAAGTGTCCTCAGAGTATTAAATAACCATAATCCTTCTCCCCACCGCTTCTCCACCCTCATTTGATGTTTCCCATCTTAGTGACCTATCTACAGACTCATCCATGCGATCCGTATAAACAGACGGTTACCATACACCTTTCTTTTCCTCATCAAAGTGTCATCTGGCGGTCTGGAATTGGGCATTGCCTCGAGTAGCCGTCAAACGGGTGGTGGTGAAAGTTATAAAACATCCACTGCGGTGCTTACTGAGCAGCCTGTGTTTTAGAGATTGGCCTATTGTGTACTTCGGAATTACACAAGGAAAAATGTGCTTTGACAGAAAATAATTAGCACTCACCAAAGGCCAAGCAATAGGTTACAGTATTTTACTTTCATCAAAGCTATCAGGGGATCAGTTAGATTAGATAATAGAAATTTTTTTCCTCTGAAAGTTAAATACAGATGACTCTAATTACCTTATATTGCACATTAGAGAGTGCATTATGAGTTGTACAACTTCAAGAAATTTAGGTCAGCGGAGCCGCTGCAGCTGGCAATAACTTTCGTATAAGTCTTTTGTAATAAAGGTTTTTACCTCTCTTTAGCAGGTTCATTTGCGATCATATTAGGGAGAATTTTTAAAGTAAAACTTGTAACCTAGTTATAAAATATTTGTCTCTCTCTCAGGTCGGGCGCCAAGCCATTGTTTGGGACTCACTGAAGTCTCTTAAACTGAAGCATATGTTCCTTGTAATTTAGCTTCTTGAGGAAAGTGTCAATTTTGCATGACTTGGGGTAACCGAGTTTGTCACAGTGTCACACAACCCAGCGACTCTAGAGGCACATCTGAGTGCTGCGGGTTTCCTTCTCCAAGCTTCGTAATCCCATAAACAACCCTCTCCAAATAGGCTTATTAGGGCTGTCTGTTCACTTCCCTAGAGTTGAATGATCCAAAGGACATTGGGAGAAGCTGTGTGAATGCAGGGTAAGTGTTAACAGAAGTGGGACAGAATTTCTGAAGATTCGCCTTTGTTTATCCAGTCCCCTCTGCCTGATGGACAGCTTGTTATAGCTTTTAAAGAACTGGGCGAGCCCTCTGATCTGACCCCTTCTTGACCTGCGTAGCCCAAAGGTCAGTCTGCAGCTAATAAACTCTGAGGTTCTTAGGGTCTACTGTAGGAAAAGGCAGAAAAAGAGCAGCTGCAAGGACCGGGTGTCCCAGGATAGGCTACTTTAGGGTCACTCTCTGATAATGAAAATGATTACCAAATTATATGGAAGTTTAACCGCAATCGTGAGTGAGAGGAGGGTGGGGCCCGGCGTATTAGGTTTGATAAATGAACTGTGAAGAGGCCCATCTGGCTCTCAACATCTTTTCTCCCCCTCTTTCCTACCAAGGGGAAACATTTTAAAATAACAGCAGTACATATAGACTCAATGACCCATACAAGGAGCTGGAATGGATTAAGATTTAATGGTGACAGTGGAAGAAATTATCATTTGAAAAGTGCTCCAAAGAAAAGGTGCAGTTCAATGTCCACACCCGAGTTGTCTTTCTAAATAAAATATAATAAAAATCACTGCCTTGTTTATTTTCTACAAAGCCCTGGCATCTTTCCTAGATGGCTGAAAATTTTGAGGGTGTTGTTTATTATGGAATAATTATTTATAGTTTAGCTTCAGAAACGGAATGGGCTTCCTTTGCCTTGAAGAAGTCAGAATGAGAATCAAAGATTTTGTTCTGCCTGCTTGCTTCATTTCAGTAATGTAGGTAAATCAAGTGTTAGAGAAAATGCTTTTCCAAAAAATGTGTGTCCATGTCAGCATCTGACTACTGACTATTGTGCACTCTTTAGTACGAAATATATGTGTGACTCTTG